>NW_027192236.1:58855-62703 GCF_041956535.1 Calcarisporiella thermophila
GTCAAGTTGTGCCATGTCCACGTGGCGAAGTGGATACCGCGTTGCCCTCCGGAGACTCACTTTGCAAGATAAATAAATTTTATTTATCTTGCAAAGTGAGTCTCTTTCATTAGATTGTGCAAATTGCGATAATATCATTATAATATAAGCGGAACCCCCTTAGTATTTAGCATCTATTTTTTCAGTCAATTGTCAATCAATCAATAAAATAATGCCGCACGTATATTCTTTACTCAAAATTACAATAATTTCAGATACATCTTATGACATATACAACAAACTTTTATGTAGTGCTAATAATGTATGCTTGTTTTCTTGAATACTATGGAGATGTTTCCGGAAAATTGTATGCATGTAAAGAATTATGTAAACCATAAGTTCTTCAATGGTAGTCAACATTTAGTCAAAATTTTTAAGGTCACGTCACCAGATAAAAGAAAAAAGCAATAATATGTATAAAAGTTAAAAGAATAGCAAAATAAAGAAAGAAAACTGTTGATATGCTTTCTCTACATACGCCAGTCATTCATAATCAATAAGAAAGAGTAAAGGTAAGAAATAACAATAAAATAATAGTGAAATATATATGTAAAAGGGTAACAACACGAAAAAAGTAAAAGGAAAATCTGTTAATGATGAATGTTAGGTGCAGAAAATATAGAGAGGGAGGCAAAAAAAAAGGCAATGGGGGACAAGAGAGAAAAAGTGAGTATTGGACAGACGGGTAACTGCATTTTCATTTACACTGTCATCAATACCACCTCAATCCCAGAATGAATTCATCTAATAACCCTGCTTGATGAGAGCATTCTACATTGGCTGATAGCATTGCCCACCTGCACTGTTTGCGCCGTACGGAGAGTAACCACTTACGGATGGACCAGGTATCCCCGTTTTTGTCTGGCTTCGAAGACTTTTAAAGTAAAAACCAATAGTTTTATACTAAGATAAATTGTATTAATAAAATGGATGAAAGGCATACTCACATTCTATCCGAGGGAGGGATTCTTTGATTCACAGGAGGTAGTACCGGATCATTTAACATATGGGATCTTGATCCTGAGATCGGAGTTCGTCCAGATGGAGAAACTCTTCCCGTTCCTGGGGTCATCACAGGCTGAGATGATAAAGCTGTGGCAGGAGCTGCACGGCTACTACCACCAGATGCTAAAATTTGATGTTGATTTGGCAGTCTCGAGTGAATATTAACACCTGAATTCGATAGCTGATTCCGCTCTGTCCCAATATTTGCCTGTTTTGATAGACTACTCTTTTCCAATACTCTCCCACTACCAGATTCCTCTGCGGCAGCTTTATTTGCGTCTCGTTCTAATTTCATTATCGTCCAATCAAATACGTAGTCATATTGAAAACCTTCGCGAACAAATAGGTCCCGGAATAATTTACGTAAATAGCTGTAATCAGGCTTATCGTCAAAACGCAATGAACGTGCATAGTTAAGATAGATGGCGAACTCGTTGGGAAATCCGCGGCACAGCACCTCCGTTGGAGTGGTCATCTTCTTCTCCATGATTCGATCATATTTTTGTTTTTTAGTGGCAGCTTTCAGCCCTTGCCAAGGAAGTGACCCACGAAGGAAATACATAAAGACATAGCCGAGAGATTCGAGATCGTCACGACGTGATTGTTCTAAAAGTTCAATAAAAATAGTAGAATCCAAAAGGTATTAAAAAGCGCAATAGGTTAAAAAAAGGAATGACAAGGATTGAATATCTCACCAACTCCCAAGTGCGTATTAATAGAAGCATAGCGTGCTGTACCAGTCAAATTCTTATTTTCACGATAGGGTATATGCAAATGACTCTTTGGATCTCGGTATCGCTTTGCCAAACCAAAATCTATTACATTCACTTGATTGCCACGTTTTCCGATTCCCATCAAGAAGTTATCAGGCTTAATGTCACGATGAAGAAAGTTCTTTGAGTGGATATATTCAATCCTCGATATCTATAGAAGAAATAAAATGTTAGTAAATTCAAGCATATCCTTTTGATTGCAGCACCCAGGCATTCAGTATAAATATATGTGAAAAAATTAAGCGTACCAGTTGGTCAGCAAGTAGTAACACGGTCTTTAAAGAAAACTTCCTTTGGCAAAAATTGAAAAGATCCTCCAAAGATGGGCCCAATAAATCAAGCACCATGCAGTTATAATCGCCTTCAGTCCCATACCAACGAACGAACGGAATTCCTACGCCCCCCGCAAGTATTTTATACACTTTTGTTTCATAATCGAGTTGCGGGTGCCGTGAGCGAACAGATTCAAGTTTAACCGCCACTTCTTCACCATTATATATATTAACTCCAAGATAAATATCACCAAATGATCCGGATCCAACTTTTCTTCCAAGGCGATATTTATTTCCTGTGTAATCAATTAAAAGGATGGATCAATTTCGAGTTTTCAAAAAGTGCCGGTAATTCATGACAAGCTTCAATGATTACTCACCAATCTGAAGCCCTTGTGATGAAGCCATCGAGTATAAAAAATAAGGTATTATGAATTACTGTGAACTGATTGTAATAGATGGATACGAAAATGCCTCTATAATAAAAAGAAAAAAAAACAAGAGGCAAAAAAAGGTTGGGATAAAAGGGTAAATAGTTGATAAATGAATCTTAATCAAACTCTACTCTTTTATTTCTCTATCCCAAAATTTGGACGCTAGCTGTAGAAATGTATATATAATACTGAAATAAGACGATGAGAGTAAGATGGGATTCAGGGATGAGTAGTGAAAAAGAAAGCTTTGAATAATAAATAATAAAGAGGTTTTCAAAATATTAAGGTGAAATAATTTATGGGTGTGAGAGTGGCTGCGGAATGAGTGGATTCCTCCAGTCTCTGTTCTCCAAAGAGAATAAATTCTTTCTGACCGCACAGCATTCGTACAGTGTGCGTATTTTTATTTTAAAATACGAATAGTTTTCGTGAAAATTTTCATCCACGCACTGCATAGCGAATGTACACAAATGCCGGCATATTTATGCTAACAGCACAACGCGAAGCTTATTATCTTCTTTAACTTAGCATATGATATAGAGCATCCAACTATTCTAATATCACATGTTGATTTTGTGTGTATGGTTATCGGCACTTGAACATATATTGTCATATCAGCAACAATAAAGAGTACGCGGTTTAGTGTATTTCTTAAATATTAAGGAATAATTATTAGTTTTATTAGATTTCTAGTCTGATGTTTGATATTATTCCACAATTGGTTTTGCAGAGTAGGGCTAAAAGCGTTTATGGAGATAGAGAAAAAGTGAACTAGCATTAGTCCGTAGTGCGATGGAATACTGAGATAGGAGCACATATATAAATAATTGTCATTGACGGCTTTCGATATTAAATAGAATAATTATATGAGCGTCTGTAAGGTATAGAATTGTAATACCTAATTTCTTCCTTTTCATTTCCTGGGAATCACACGCTTGTCAGAGACTTAAGCGGGACAAGTCGATTTAGTTTAACGGTAAATAAACATACTGTTTAACTCTCTTTTTTATATTGTTTTATCGATTCTCTTAAAGTAGCCTCGATTAATAGACCAAATTAAAATTATACGGTTAATCTACAAATAAAACCCAATTTTAGATTAATCTTTATACCAATTACAATCTTAGAGTTTACTATATATTATTGATGATAAACTTAGAGATATAAAGAGAATAAAAATAGTATAGTTGTTCCGTGTAAAAAAAATAGCTTTGGGTCGATTGTAGAAATATTTAAACTGCCGTCGCCCGGAATCGAACCGGGATCATCACGGCCACAACGTGATGTACTAACCATTATACTACGACGGCATATAATTGGATGGT
>NW_027192237.1:0-5707 GCF_041956535.1 Calcarisporiella thermophila
CATGTCAGATGAAGGTGGCATATCAACTTCAATTGACCTCAACATCATTTGAAGATTAATATTTTCGTTTATCTATTTCTATAGATAATAATATTAATGAGAATCTCAGAGTATCTCCTGCAGATTTAAGAGAGTTTATTCGAAGCGAAGTGCGTGAAATGACAGGAAACCTAGGTCATTTAGCATCAAATCACGCAAGGAGAGGAGGGGTCCAAATTACCTATTCAACAGGTAGAGGCAGAGGCAGAGGCAGAGGCAAAGGCAGAGGAAAGAAAATTAGTATCGAAAATAGACCGAGAAGATATCAGCCAACAAGAGCAGCCAGAAAGGAAAGCAAAAATGGATAATAAAAATATATATATCGGAATTAAATAAATACCTATTATTTACTACTAATTACCTATTCGTTAAATATTCATTATTAACTCTACAAAGTGCTATCAAAAGGGGAACATAAAAGAGCATATAGAATATATGTGACGATAAGAAAACGTATAGGAACATAGAGGTTTTGTTCGGGTTTCATAATGCCCGATGTTTTCTAAACATTTTATTTATCCGAGTTTTTTGTAGGGTCACTGTATTAAAAATCAAATGGTAATGTTTATTCCGGGTACAAATATTTAACACTTTTAATATAAGGATAATAAAATTTTTTATAGCTTTTCTGGACAGTTGCAATTAGCATGGTGCAGTTATCATCCCCGTACAATTCCAGTGGTCTTGGATGGTGCACATAAACATGAATCGATTTTACATGATTGTACACTTTCGAATTATTGATTAAATGGCATTGTGTAGGATATATTCCAGCCGTAAAACCCCCACCCTTATAGTCAAATTCAGAATATAGGTTAACGGGATTACCAGCACTCACCAAAGTGCAAAGTGCGATGGTATATAAAAATTTTAACATTGGAAATTGATAATGAAGTTTTTGTCTGGCTTTTAATCCTAAATATAAGCGAATTTAAGCTGAATCTAAACTCATGTTAAATTGATTAACCAATATAAGTGATGTCTTCTCAAATTTGTCAGCATTTATGTCATCGGCTTTAACCTAACAGAAAATTCATATAGGAGATTGATTTTGTTAAATAATTTTTACTTAAGCCTAACGTATGCGACAGCTTAAGGGAATTGAACAAGGCAAAGTCTGCAATCCACGCTTCACGATGGTTCAGAAGGCCCTTGAAAAAGTGACTATTGCGGATGTTTAAGTCAGTTTATAGCAACACTGACTTTATGGCCCTGCCTTGTTTAGGCTGCTGCTGATGCTGGTGCTGGTATTGCAGATGCTCGGGCTTGGAATAGTGGAATGTCGTTCGCTACATACCTTTCAATCCATTTTTCTGCGTTAGTGAAGTGCTCTTTTTCTGCAATTCTTCTGAGATGCGCCATGCGGTAAGATACCATAATTTGTTCTTCAGCGGGTGCCTTGTTCGTGTTGGCGCCAGACGGATCGCCTTCCTCGGTATCCTGATTGTATTCTCCAGTTTCAGTTGTAGCAGCAAGGGAAACCATGGACGGATGGCCAATATGGGGTCACTATCGTTAGATCCATTTTCTCCATCACTGCCTTACGGAGTACTCGTACTATTACTGTCCATGGTGGATTGGTGTGTGGATTGCATTTCTTTTCCCAATGCTGTGATAGGGTGTCCGTTGCGGCAGATCCTGGCTCTGAGTATCTGGAGAAAAAAGTGGAAGATAACTCGTTAGCCTCTCTGCGAAGGGGTTGAATGAATAGAGTCTCCATTTCTTCTCGATCCTGGAATCCTGGATCCTGGATGAGAAGGATCATGACACAACTGAGTTTCCTTGAGTTCTTTCCAGTTGACGTGATATTGACTCTCTTTTTTTGACCACAGTCCTCCTAAGGTAAGGGATCTGAATTTCGCGCTCCACCCAGTGTCTGACGCGTCGGTCGTAGCAATTCTGGATAGAGCCGAGGGAAGAAACGATTTCCTGTTCCATATTTTAGGGTCTTCTGCCCAACACTCTAACTCCTCCAATGCTTCCTGTGGGAGGTTGAATGAAGTGTCCCAGCACGGATTGGTGCTCAGTGCCCTGGTGTGCGCCATCATCAGTGACCTTGAAAATAGTCTGCTAGGCAATATTGCTGGAAATGCTATATTTGACGCTCCGAAGAATACCGCCAAATGTCGGGATGTCGTGAACCCTATGTCGTGTAGTCTGGTGGCTATGGAGTCGATATCCCTTACCTTTTTTGCCTGGTAACTTGATCGACATTTTCTGAGTATTGACGCTGAACCTCAGGTGTTCGATCGTCTGGGTCGGGGTTAAGAGCGATTTTTAAGGTTGATCAGAAAACCTCATGCTTCCAAGGTCTGGACTACTATCTGAGTGTGCTCCATCGTTTTCTGTCTCGAGAAGGCTGCGATTAGTAAATCGCCCAGATATGTCGTAACTCTTACCCCATGAATTCTCTCTGTAGGGAATAAATTAATCAATAAAATAAATATTTCTTTCTGCTGCTCTCCTTAGTATCAACGTTTTATTTCCGCATTTGATTAAGTAACATGAATGAGTGGTTTATTTCTAAATGAATTAATACTAGATTCAACTCCTTAATAAGAGGCAATCCATTAGGAAAATCACGAGTATAAGGTAGGCTAGTTTTGGCTTAAATTGGTATGAAATAAGTTCATTTATTATTTGTATACACTTGATTTCTTATTTGGAACTTGCAGGTAAAATTTTAGGGATAATTCAAGGGTGCAATTTTCAGAGGCCGAATTCCGGGCCATCAATTTTTGCCACAAATTTTTATTGGAATAACCCACCTTCCTGGGATAAAGTCCTTATTACTAAAATGTTCCCGTTCTCCGATATCCATGTTTACTAGGTTTGAAATCTTGACGACCCAAAGAATTTTAGATTCGTTTACAGTAAATTACAATGATTTGGAATATTCGGCGGAGTTTCTTCGAGGCAGCTTCTTTGTAGGATCCAGTTACCTCAATGATTTGACACAAGTTGCCTGTGCAATACGTAATAGCATAACTATACACCACTAAATGTTTCTTTCCTGTGTTTCGGTATAGGTTTAAAATGACGACAGCGGAGCGGGTTGCTCTTATGCTTGCTTGGGGATCTTCTTGCACCCTTACCCAGTAGAGGGATTTTGACCTCCCCCCAAAACACTACTAGCTTCCAATCATCCTCCGTCCAGTTTTAGCCCTTTCTAACAAATCCTCAGGCGACATCTATTTCGGGTAAGGACATGAGAAGAGGCTTCTTTATTCACACTTAAACAGGTAGTTCTTCTCGTTGAAATTTTTGCTTCACGTAGCTGGAAGACAATCTGTTTTTCCTTCGTATATAATAGATTCTTTCACATTGATAGCATCCTTATACTGTCCAGGATTTAATAAGGATTGTAATATCCTACAGCCTGTTACAATGACTCTCAATAGCTTTGGAATAACCCTTGGGTTATAAATATATTTCGATATTATTGTACATTGATAAAAGGGTACCCTGCTTGAATCGATGACATAAAAAAATGGATAGAGAGATATTATCCTCAGAAAATTACCAACTCAGTACACCTTTTTATATAAGCTGTACTAGAAATTGTTATATGCCCTTATATTTTAAATAAAATCTACTGGCAGTAGTATCTTATCTGGAGATTGAACCATTTTATTAATCATTAGGGGATAATCCATAGTGAAATGTGGACGGCTTAAGTAGTCCACAGTCTCATACAAACTTTATGAGGGTACTATAAATTATTTCAAAGTTTATGAAATGACAAAATGGATGATTCGTTTTTGTGAAAATATATAAACGCATGGCGTAAATAGGACAGTTTAAACAGATCATCAGATCCATTGTATTCATTCTTTTATCAATATGAAGGCGCCAATTTACTTAGCAGCATTTGTTGTATGCACTTTAACTCATCATGTACTTGCATCCCCTGTAATCAACAATATAGACAAAAGACAGTTTTCAGGAGCTGAAAACATTCCAGATATAGCTCGCAAATATATTCAACAGTCCAATCAAGGCGGTAGCCAAGATAATGGAGCTATATTTGGAGATAACAATTCAGGAACAAATAGCAGATCTAGCTCTGGACCAGGTCGCGGCAGCGGAAGTGGAGGTGATGGAAGTTATAGCTATAGCTGTAGCGGAAGCAGCTGTTCTTTTGATAAAAGACAATTAGATAAAACGCGGCTTCCATTTCCAGGAGCAGAGTTTATACCTCCGTTTGCTCGCCAATTTATCCCGCAATTTAATCAAAATCAAGGAGTTAGATTTAGAGGGTCAAATGGCAACGCTGGTTTTGGACCTGGTCGTTCGAATAGCAATCAAGGAGTTGGATTGAGAGGGTCAAATGGCAGCGCTAGTATTGGACCGGGTCGTTCGAATAGCAATCAAGGAGTTAGATTTAGAGGGCCAAACAGCAGCGCTAGTTTTGGACCGGGTCGTTCGAATAGCAATCAAGGACCGGGCAGTTTTAGCTTCAGTTTTAACGATAAAGGGAGCAGCTTCGATAGTAACTAATAACAAACTATGAAATATTTCTGATCACATCTTTACAATATGTACTCAATCATTACTTTGTTATATTATACTAAAAATTTAAAATACTAAAAAAATGGGAAAAAATCATAAAAAAATAAAAAAATTTAGGTTTGATTTTACCTCTTTTTATTGAGAAAATATATTTGGTATGGGGAAATGTAGAAAAGAAGCAATCGCAACCATTGAAAACAGGAGAGGTTGCAATTTTTGAGATTTTTTGGACAGAAATACTGAATCTGGAAATGAAGGATCAGAATTTAAGATATATTTTATTAAGTGTGTGAGTAGATTAGATAATTATGTGAGGATGGATAATAATGAATAGTATTTTGACCAAAATAAAACGCACTTCAAAACCAAAAAGGTTGCTGTAACGGATATGGGACTGGTAAGGTCCGAATTCTTATATAATTCAAGAAAGAGGTTTATTATTAAATCTAAATACTGTAAAAAAATATTATCTAAATTAATTGGTATCTTCACCTTACAGAATTCAAGTAAGGGGTGAGGAGCAATAAAGCAAAAAAGTTGAATTTATATAGAATATCGGGAATATCAGATTGAAACATTAATATAAAGTACCTCCGGAAAGTTTTGGGGCATCTCTTTATTTTTAATAAATTAATCATATTTCCTGAAAAATTTCTATTTCAAATAAACACTATTTATGTTTTAAGAACTATCTGTGCCTGCTTTCACGATGTTTACAATACGGACTATTTTGTTTGCATCTTTACAGGGATATACCGATTTATTATGAAAAATGAAGTGGGACAATTTTGACCGATATAAACCGGGGTAGACTTGTACCCTTGTAGCTCGATATCTAAAGGTGTCCACGGCTCGAAAGTTTCTCCATATTTTCTGCTAATCATACTCTTATTTATTTTAAAAAAACAAGCCTTATGCCTCGAATCACTCCAAGTAAACGTGCTCGCGTATCCGTCCTCCTCGAAGAGGGATACTCAACACGCGAAATTGCCGCCCGAGAAGGCATTGGAAAAAGTAGCGTGACAAGAATACTCCAGAATAAAGAGAATGCATCAAACAATTCTCCAAGAAAGAAAATGGGTCGCCCTCGAAAGTTATCCAGCCGCGATGAAAATAGAATATGTAGAAGCGTGGCGATGGGAGAGTGTAAGAACGT
>NW_027192237.1:7350-19493 GCF_041956535.1 Calcarisporiella thermophila
ATATGAATATGCTTGTATTCAAAAAGAAAGGAATTTTAAGTGAACACCAATTAGGAAAATATTATAGATAAAAACTTGGTCTTTTACAACTGTCTTCAGAAATTGTTCAAAGATCTTTTATTTTTTTATTTTTTGCTTTTTCTTTTGCATAAAATATCTTCTTGTCAAACTATACTTAGTTGCATTCCGTACAGTAACCACAACTATTACCATCCCACTCAGCATGGATAACATTAATCTCCTAGACTTTCATTTTCATAGACTGGAATTGCTGCTGACATCAAGTGCAAAAGTTGCCTAAATTCCTACATAACCCCTTCTGACACTTTATGCTGCGAGCTGGTTTGCAGGATTTGAGATCATGATATCCTACCCCCTCTACTCTACCAATGTTGATATTGCCGTTAAACAAATCACAAGAAACACATTGTTGTTCGTGGTGTGCAGCTATTATTATGCCCTGTAGGCAGTTTAATGCATCACCGGGGCCATCGATCGGGACATTGCTCCCTTGCTTGACACAGCGTTGGAAGATTTGTCCATTACACGCTTTGAAATTCACAGTAATTTCCTGGTCCTTACACGCGTGAACAAGAATAGCAGTGGATAAAATAATAGCAACGACTGATTTTAGCATTTTCTTTATAAGATAAAATTCACTAAGCTTGAAAAAAATTAACTGGTAAAAATCGTGAAGACAAATAATAAGTGATTATTTATATTGTTAACCGGGACACAAGCCTGATGTGAATAAGCATGGAACGAAAGGGTTCCACGCTTCAACGAAATAATTTTAAAAATTAAATAAACATATTGTAATACGGGTAATAATGATTAATGTGTTGTGCACCTTAACGTAATATGATTCAGTGTGTTATAATTCTCTAACATAAGAGTGAATAAATAAATATCAGATATATTTGTTAGAATGAAAGATTAATAATTTATATTACGATATATTATAAATGAAGAAAATGCTTGATATCATCAGAGAAAGAGACATCTAAAGTAAAAAAATTCTAACAAGATTGAGCAGCGTGGAATACTGAGTCTTGATCTAGAATTCAATTTGTGTGGCTATTAATTCTGTTACAGCTGGTAGCACACGACTCAGTGAGTTTGCAAAATGTAAATTTGCGATTAATTTATCTTCTAAATTTGGAAGCCGTGCCTCATGCTTTGGTCATCCTGGAAGTTATAATTCGTGACGCCGCTAAGTGACTAAGATGCCACAGGCTTGCATTAAAAGCATTTATACTATTTATATAAGTTTAACTACTGAAGATTATGTATAAGCTAGGGTCAGTGATCCAAGGGCTGAAAATGATTAATTTAAAATAGCTGGCTTCTCTTTAAAAGATTTTTCAAGGATTTTCTTGCATAAAGGTGACTTGTTTATTTGCTTAGTTTCCGTTGCTAGGATAGTTTGAGTTAGGCGAGTAAACTAAACTCCACTTGCTTTATTCCAATATGCAAATGTTCGATATATAACTTATATACTCAATAGTTATGGTCTCACTAATTAGTCACTAAGTATAAGAGAAATCTGAAACTAGCAAATGTAACTGGTTTCATGCTTTGAGCGTTACATCACTCCAGATATTTCTTAGAAGACCAGACTGCAAAATAGACAACTGAATTAAGGTTTAACTTGGGCTATAGGAGTGTTGTTGAGATATTGATTTACCGATATTACCACTTCGGGACATCAAATTTTAGTAAGCTTTAAACAATGCACTTTTGCAGAAACCAATTTACAACTAGGGAGAAATGTGACAGTGTGCTTCAACAATTTTCCTTTGAATGCTCATATCTCCTGAATGGATGGAATATTATACAAGCGGCTTTAGTATTAAACACTGTTGGATCTACACTATGTGCTGTCCCAACCACTACTCCGGTTATAAATGCATCTCTGGTAAAACTAGGATATCATTGAATAGCACCCCGAATTTATGGGAAATTGGTGTCCTTTTAAATATTGATGTGTGCCAAAGATACCCAAATACTTTTATATTTTCTTCACCATTCCATCTAAATATTTTTTATTTGCAACGGTGATGCTTTTATCTTTTAGCAATGTCTTGCACCTATGAAGCCAACTCGTAAAAAGATTCGAGAACGTGTGCTTGAATTTTCAAGAAAGGGAGAGTCCACACCTAAGATTGCAGCACGAGTGGATATAGGCCGTGAAACTGCCAGAAAGATCATCAAGGAATGGTGCACCCCGAAATATCCTCCTATGAAGCCAAAATATGGTCGTCCACGTAGTCTAAGTGGATCGGATGAGAAATATATCGCTAAGAAGGCGTCAACCGGAGAGTGTTCTAAGCTTGCTGACTTGCAGCAAGCTATCAAAGAAGAGCTCAATAAGAGCGTAACAAACAAAACTGTAAAAATATGCTCAGACGTCACGAAGTAAAGCCTTGATCAAAGTCTTGGAAGCCTTTGCTGCTCCCGCGCCATTTTAAAACTAGATTCAAATTCACAACTTAACTTGATAGATGGGGTTTTCAGACCACTCAAACCATAATATTCTCGGATGAAACCATTGTACCCTTTTTACAGACCACGGGAAAGGAATACACATACGTAAAGAAGGGGCAGCCTCTGCGTGCGTGCAATAGTATTTCAACCACGAAACAAGGGAAAGGAGGCAATCATGGTGTGGGTCTGCATTACTTCGCAAGGAGTGGGACTTCTACTTCGCGTTGAAGGCGGAATAAATGCTAGGATGTATCTGACCATTTTAGATGAAGGTTTTCTTGGAACACTCGAACGGTACGGGATAGATAAGGACAAGATCGTATTCCAACATGATAGCGCCCCCCCTCATATCGCCAAGTCAACTCAAGCGTGGCTGCGAGATCGCAATATAAGGGTCTTAGAATGGCCTGCTCAATCACCAGCTTTGAATCCCATAGAGAACGCGTGGGGCCTCTTGAAGAAGGGGCTTCAAGATTATCCTACTCGGCCAAAGGATAGGGAAAAGCTCTGGGAACGAATCAAATACACGTGGAAGAATATAGAAAAGACTTATATTGATAACCTATACGAGAGTATGTTGAGGAGATCCCGAGCAGTTTATAAAGCTAGAGGAGGATATACGAAGTATTAAAATATTTTTGTGAAATAATGATAATAAATATGCCTTCAATTTTATCATGAAGGCCATTTTTCCCGATCATCTATATAAATACCCAGGGTTTTTTAGAAAATGCATTTATAACCGGGGTAGCGGTTTGAGCAGCACATAGTGTAGATCCAACAGTGTTTAATAATAAAGCCGCTTGTATAATATTCTATCCATTCAGGAGATATGAGCATTCAAAGGAAAATTATTTAAACACACTCACATTTTT
Source organism: Calcarisporiella thermophila (assembly GCF_041956535.1). Lineage (NCBI taxonomy): Eukaryota > Fungi > Calcarisporiellomycota > Calcarisporiellomycetes > Calcarisporiellales > Calcarisporiellaceae > Calcarisporiella > Calcarisporiella thermophila. Next base: position 10,713 of record NW_027192237.1, read on the forward strand.
CCCTACTTGTATACGCTCTCGCTCAGGTTTTAATTCTGGTTTCATATTGTAACCGTATGATATAATGCATTTTCATTTCTTGCTTAGCTGCTCTATTTCGCTTATTTTCTAATTTACTAGAGTAAGAGAGTACATTTGCGGATAGAGTGTTAACAAAAATGGTAGTGCGCTGCATGATGCTTTTGGAGAAAACTAACATGTTAAATGTTAAATGGGAAGATGAAAGAGGAACATAGAAGGCGGACTACATCAGCAGACCATGCTTTTCGATGATGAGGCCATTTTATTGGACAAAATGAGCTGCTTCCAGAGAATATCACATAGAGTATTAAAGAATATATAAAGAAATATAAAGAAATCTGAGAAAAAATCAAGACTAAATAAAGTTGTGGCTTCCCAAGTGCAACTCCTTGGCCTTTTTTGAGCTGGCATACTCCCGTTTAAGAAACGGAGCCCTCGTCCACACATGCAAAAGATCAGTGCGCAGCTACCGAAAAACCGCACAATGCATAACTCTCTCCAGTGCCTATCTGCAAGAGATATCGGTGGACACCAGCGGACGATTTAACGGACGCGATCGGGCACAAAATACTATACGCACCAGAGTCCACCTTCATTTCAGAGGAGCCACAAGTTGTCAGGAAGTGCAGTTACCTCCGATCGGACCTCGACTATGAACGCACCTCTGATGAAACCATCGATCTTAACACTAATGAGAAATGCCGCCAGAAGACGCGGCACGAATCTGGCGGAAGTTTCAAAAAAGATTATGCCGATATCCAGACCCCTGGATATTCTTCTAAAAGATATTCGTCGAGCACGGAGCGTACTGAGCGAGGAAGTAACCGACCGAATGCTCCAAAGGACATCAGATGCGTGTGATTTAATTTTCAGCCTTGCATCGCATATCACCGTTACACGTCGCCATAGGTAATACAAGGCAGCAAATATTCCAACTTTCATATTGCACGACAGATTGGGGAAAAGATTCGTCATTGACGAAAAGAATTTACACGAAGACCTAACAACATATAGAAGGGAGCGGGTACACTCACTGTAACAGCTTTTGGGACTGTTAGATATCCGAATTCCTTAATTCAAGAAAGAGATGAAGGATACCGTATCTTTTTCATCGCGAGATAACCGTGGCCAGTAAAATTGTCTGCGAAGATTTAGATAAGTTTTTCGTAATCGGGGTGTCCTGAGATGGGTGTGTCGTGAGGTTCTTGTAAAACTTTAGTCGTAAATCCTTGTAGTTGGGTATACATAGGCCAAATGGGGCATCGGTGTGGTTGTGAATGCAAAGAAGAACGCCTCGTATCTGGAATCAACTGAGTTTTGATTGTCGCGAATATTGAGCGAGTCTGGCAGCAACTTTAGGAGTCGAACGAGTTCATTGAAGTGTGAATCTTGGTTATAATCTTGAATGAAGTCGTAGAATATTTGTACTTCGATCGTTTTGTGTTCGCGAGGAGATGCGCGGTATGGTGGGAGGGAGATTGGTTTTGCATCGACGGTGTCTATCTTCATACGAATAACATCAGTGTGTCCGATCTTGTTACCGTAAGTGAATGTACGGCGATTCCTCCTTAGTAGATCCGAAGATCTTTTGAATTGATGTGAGCTTCAGCTAAGGTAAGCTTGAATGTGCGCTCTTCTTGTTCAGTGTCGATGGTGGAGACTGAGTCTGATAATGTCAGAGTGGAAGCTGACAGCCGTGTCACTATGGCTAATCTTTTTCCTTTCTTGAGAGTGATTGGAAAGCATATCCGTTGATCACCTCAATGTATGGAGTTGATGTGTCGAAATTAATGATTGTGTGAGCGGCGCGTACGGAAATGTTGATATTACAAAAGTCATTAAGGCACAGTCTGTTGGAATACGGGAAACTAAATTCACAGGAACAATTGCGCGGTGGCCTGGCCTTATTGTCGTGTCTTGAGCGGCGTAGGCGCGTTTTGTTCATTGGCACTATCTTTTTTTTGGCTTGTGAACGTTGTTTGGTGGATGTTGTGTAGAGTAGACCCGGTGGTTCGATGCCTTCTGAAAGTAGAAGAATTTCGGTGTTCTTGGTCTCCATTTGAAGAGGAATCAGGTGGCCATTGCCGATGATAATTCCGGCGGAGAGTTGCTCGATTACTGCAAACTTGAATATGGCTCAGAGCTTTACACGGTCATTTGGAATGAAGACTGCCTTCGCTTCTACTTCTCCATTCGGTCTGATTGGTGGTACTAACCCTGGGATAATAACATTTGGTCCTAACGTTATGGATGAATATTTCTGCGTTGACGAAATTCGATCTAGCAGTTCCTGGACGATCAGGTGGAGCTTCCGGCTCGATTTCGATAATGCGGTGTTAAGAGGCTTTGTATCCTCTTTCAGCACGCTCAACATCCTCAGAGGCGGCGCGCTTGGTGAAAATGCGTTGGGTTGGTGCTTGAGGCGACATCTATCGTGTTTGAATGGTGAACTTGTGTCGCGTGGTCTATAGTGTTGTCTTTTTGTTGCTCTGCTTGTGCAACTGGCTGAGCTTCAACAATTTTACAATTGGTTTGTAACAAGACCAAGCCACCATCTCTCTTTCCTGATTCAATATTTCCTTTTATACCCTCATTGATTACCACTCTGATTAAGGTTCACCTTGTTTACTATTTAATCCTCGATCTTTGCTTATTGTTCCTTGCCCATTTTTTTGCCCATCTTTATCCATTTGTCCATTTTGCCCATTGTTCTAATTGAATAAGACCACTTTTCATATATTCAATAAGAATCTGAATCATTAACAGTCTCAGAGCTGTTACATGTTTAATGGGTAGTTGAGGTGGCTTGTACACTGGTGGTTTGCTTTGGCGGTTATTCGTCTTTCTCTTTGGTTCTTCCATTTTGAACTTCGGGCAGTCGAGTCTCCAGTGATCACCTTGGCAAACTGGACAGGGATAAGGGGATCGATCCCTTCTGAATACTTTGTCCTGATCTGGCTTGAATTGTTTATCGCGGTCGCGCGAATTATCTGGCTTGGTTTCCTGGTCAAGTACTAAATCAATGAGAATTCGGCGGAAGTCTTGAGCCTTCCGCGCTGGGCTGCCTATGTGCTTTTGCAAGATTCCTAATATCTCTTGGAAGACCATTAAAGAATTTCGAAAATGATAGTCCGATTGTTGTTCTCTCAATACACTCGTCGTGCTAGCGAGTATTTGTCTCAGAAGTGGTTTGCGATTGGTTCTCTACCGTTGAACGTACGATATCGGAGTCGGAGAGCAAGTTGCGCTTCATAGTCAGGAGATCTGAAATAATCTCGTAGACTTGCACACCAAACGTCCCATTTGGTCATTGATGAGCGTTGTTCTTCTCTGAGATTGAAGAACCAGTCAAGAAGCCCCATTCTTTGTTACATTACGAAGCATTAAAATCTGAGTTCGCAAGCTTAGTTCTTACTGCACTTTTTGATTTGTATGACACGTTCGATTCACATGTCAACGTCCTCGGATGCGGTACCTTTAAAGGCGGGTACATTGGTAATTTCGAGGCGTCTAGGCTTGTTGGTGGGCTCAGGAGTTGCGGTTCGAACCGGATTGTTGGGGTGAATATCGGGGACGTCATTACTTTGGTCACTGCCGATAGAAATTGGGCTGGCATATTTTGAAGAAGCTGGCTGGCTTGACTGTTGCGAATTCTTCAGGATATGGCTGAACTTGAGCATCATTTTCTCCATTTTCATGGTTTGCTTTTGAACCATTTCAGCAATAACTTGAACGGTAATTTCTTCTGTGGAAGGAGTTGAAGTAGTAATTGCCGTTGGAGGTGGTTGAGTTGAGTCGGCTGTGCGACTGCTAGTGGATTCTGCGGCGTTGGCAGTGTCGCTGCGTAGGACGCGAGTTTTGCGGGAGCGGCCCGTGGTTGAGATTGGTGGTGGCATTATGGGGAGTAGCTGTTGTATCCCGCTAAGTGTATACCAGTTGGTTGATCTTTTGGCTTTATACGTTTAATCCTTACTCGGACGAAAACATCAATGTAACAGTTTTGGAGACTGTTAGATATCCGAATTCCTTATAATAGAATTCAAGAAAGAGGTTAGAGACAATAAACAGATGGGAGTGGGTTTACAGCCAACCGCAAAACCTTAGCAACAAATTGAAAATATCAATTAAAACCTCAATATTTCAGTAACCTCTTTCCGAGGAAAAGTGTAAATAATGTTGAGATAAAACTACAACGCCTACCCTATTTTCAAAGATACACGCCACCCCGACTTACCAAAGAATAGCCAGGTTACCGGGGTGCAGTATTTGAAAGGAGTGCATTGCTAAATTTTGCTGGTTTTTGGATAATGATTACATTATTTAAAAAACTTATTATTGTATATTTGTTAACTAATACTTTGTATGCTCTCTCTTGGCTGAAACCACAGCACATTCCGGCATACTTGCATAGAGTTTGATATTATATTCGGACTCTATACTCTCCCACTCCTCCGCTCGCTCCCATAGCTCATCTTTATCCTTTGGCATTCCTGGATGAGAATTGAGTTTTCGCTTCAACTCACTCCAGACAAACTCTATGATCAAATCTGGAGACTGTGGGAGCCACTCTATCACGATTATCTTATTGTTCTTCAACTAATCTTTGGTGATATTAGCAGTATGTTTGGGATCATTATCGTGCTGAAATATAACTTTCGACTTATTGACCCCAAAATACTTCAAGGATCCTAGGTAGTCTTCAGAAAGAATCGTGCAAAGTGCAGCGTCTAGCCCTTCATCAGCACGACACAGATTTCCAACCCCATATTCAATAACACAGCCCCACACCATCAATACATTACCTATCTGTTTCAGTGTGGGTTGAATATGTCTACTGCGAAGTATTTCTCCCTTGTGCCTGTAGTATTGCTTTCCTGAACGTTCGTAAACGTTAATTTGGTCTCATCGGAAAACACTACCCGCTTTCGATCTTCCCTATTCCAATTTAGATGTTTTCTCGTGAACTCCAGACGTTTTCTATAGTGAGCAGCTGAGAGAAGAGGCTTCTTTTGGTGCAATCGAGTCAGTACCTCTTCTCTTTGAATATCTCTCCTCACGGTATCATCAGTCAATTCTCTGTCGTATTCCTCCTTGAAATATATCCTCACATCGATTGCATTTTTACGTTGACCACGTGTCACATGTTTGATTATCTTTCTCCCTTCTCTCTTACTCAGAGCGCGAGGGATGGCCACCCGATGACCTTTTAAGATCAGGGCGCCGCCTTGCTTCTTCTCTTATAATCCTAGCTGATGTAGTGAAATGGACGTCCAAAGCATCGGCGATTTGATTTGAGGATTTACTCTCTTTCGCGAACGGAAGATAAAATCTCTGAATTTGCGATGGAAAAACTTATTGAACAATATCACCGTATAGAGGATTTCGATCTTGTCGAAAAAGATGGGTTATATCTGATCTGCGGCAAAGATAGTTATTATATCATTATAGCAGGCAGGAGAAGATAGTAATTAACCGCCTTATTTTAATATAGAAAAATACTATCCAATATCGCACAGCAGTCATATATCAGTCTGCGGCTGCAGCTCGGTAAAGCAATATCTTCTCCCGTGTGCCCATCTCTTCTCCTTTCGTAAAAAGCAAGGCAAGGATATGATCTATGAATCGGAGATAGCACAGCGCTGGTTCATAACTCCGCACATATCCACCATATTGGAAAGCACTGAGCCGTCAAATTTTGAGCAGCAATCCTCTAAATCTCTGGAAGCTTGGGAAATTGCTAAAATGGGATTTCCAAAATGTGTGGACGACGATGTGTTGTTCACCTTGGTTACCCGTGCTATATCAACTGCTCAACAGCTTGTTCAACATCTTCCTGTTGAAAGGGCTAAACAAGAACTTAATTCATTTATTGCTCGTTCGGAGCCGGTAATTAATACGGCTGGGCTATATGGTTCTCCGGGGCCGATTGCTAGCATAGCCGACCCACAAGAAGTCGTGACAAAAGGTAGACCTAAATCCAATAAACGCCTGAAGTCTCAGCATGAGGTAAAGATGCGTCTTTGCCGTGGATGTAAGCAGACTGATCATGACCTACGTAATTGTCCTAGTCGGAATTAATGTATGTAAATATAATATTATTGATAATAAATGAATAAAAGTAAGAAATGTGGCAGATGTTATTGGTACATATCATTTACTACCAAGTTCAATTTTTGGTTGATTTACTGAGAGTTAATAACATGTAGCTCGTGACTTTGAATTTGACGATTAATTATTCAAGAAAATTAATTAACCAACTTAGCGGTAATTAATAGTTATACCCGGGTACAAATAGAATTACCCTTTAATTAATATTTTCAATTTGTTGCTAAGGTTTTGCGGTTGGCTGTAGATAGAATCTCGGGAGTATCGGAATGAAACCTTAACTATTACACCCATAAATAAGTTTGTAATCAATAAGTAAATAAAAGGAAAGAATATCAAGTAATTAATATATATAAATAATTATTACAGTTAATATTATAGTAGAAATTCGGTCGTGTAACAGGAACATATTATTGAAAATAACCTGTGATTGTTTTTTTTTATTCATAATATTTCCATCAATATTATACGAAAGGCTATTGGATTATTTATTTATACTGAAAATTTCAATCGAGGCACATTACATAGCCTGTATTAAAAATGAGGGATGTGTCAAAACTTTTAGGAGATACGTCAATTTAAATCATTCCATTATTGTTCATCGACTTCTCTGGAATGTGTTCGTCAACTGCCCAGTGTTCTGCTATCTTGCCATCCTCGAAGCGGTAGATGTCCACAGATGCTGAGCCGAGATCTGTTTCATTTGCCTTTAAATGGACATGAAGCCATACCATATCCTTTTCGGCAATTGAACGTCTAACAGATATGGATAAATCCGGGACTTTCTTAAAGAGTTCATTCATTCCACTGTAAAAGCCTTCTTTTCCGTCGGGAAACTTGGGGCTATGCTCCACATATTTAGAACTAATATACGTATCTACCACATGTTGTAACATATCTTTGCGTCCGAATAGCAATTCGAGAAACTGGACTGCGATTTTCCTGTTTTGCTCAGGGTCATTGCAATTTTCGTAACGTTCAGAAAGACTGAAGCCCTGCTCAGAAACTAAAGATGATGTCATCACAAGGAACCAAATTAAAATAAGAATAGTAGGAGTAAAGAATTATATGTTAATAGTTATCGATAATGACGGTGCTATATGTAGAGAAATGAGAAATATGCCAACTAATGCAATGACGAAGCCTGAATGCCACCTTTTATAGTTTTGACTGGAATTACTTCAGATGTGTTAAAACCGGGGTTAGATAAGTCCGGAGATGATCGCTGTTCCGGATTTATTCACTAAGAAAGTCTGCTATTTCCGAATAATGGGTTAATTGAATTTTTTATGTATTTTAATAAACCACAGTAAGTTATATAAATAATGGTTTGTGTTACCACAACAGAAATAAATACCCGAAGGTCATCATCAAGATCTCTCGGTGAAATATTATGCTGGTAGAAACAATAGTCCATAAAACCCGAATCCTTTTTGCCCTCAAACTTCGTTATCCTACTCTTGGCTCTAACTAATGGATGTTTCTATATTTGAATCAATGATCGTAGGAAATTGGCAAATGATATTGCGCCGAATATCCGAATACCAAATTTTTATTAGCCTATACACGCTACATAACAAATGATTGCTAACCAATGTTTCATAATTAAGCAAAGGAGTAGGTTTACATTGGGCTATGCTCAGTGATTTATTTTCACTTTTTTTTGTTCAAATCAAGCAAAAACAGTTTTGTGATGGCTCCTTTTGCAAACTTAATAAATGTAATGTAGTGACCATTTCGCGATTCACAAGAAGGGCTCTGTTATCCTTATTACAGTGGAAATTCAGTTAATATATATGTACGGGGGATTACATTATGGTGTAGGGGAGGGACCTACGTTGTTTTTTTTGTGAATGACGGAGCATGCAGCAGATAAAGCATGAAGGATAATTTAGCCCGGAGCCAGTGAATGAGAGAAAAGTATTATTAATATACTATTCAACTAGCAATATCATGTATTGGTATTAATTGATTATATTAGTATTTATCGGCATATATATCCTTGTTGGAATGAAGCCAATTGTAAATAAAACCGTACTGTTTGTTTTGCATAGATGCCGTAATGCCACCACAATGGCTATGGCCACAAACAATGATGAAGTCAACTTTGATCACTTCAACCGCATACTGCAAAACGCTCAAAAGGCTCATATTAGTATTGTCACATACATTGACAATATTACGGTGAAACCAGTAGATCACCAGGATCTAGAAAAAAGCAGTTGTCGGTAAAAAGGGTGCAAAGTTTCTAACTCATAAGTAGTTGCACATAACATATTTAAAGATTTCCGTCTCAGGAACTCGAGCATCGGCGCAACCTAATTGAATAAGGTCAACACTGCCCTACAAAAAAATATCATAACGAAATTTGTTAGAAAGTATAAATAAAACAATGATTTACCTTGATAAATCATAGTGAAATTTGATCAAATCAGGGATGTAAGACTGATATATTTGTAAAATTGGATAGTGGTTTTTCACGTGATATTAAATAACTGGCTGTAAACCTTTAGTTGCGAGTAATTAACGCCATGATATTGGAGTTTGAGATAATTCAATTTCAAAGTTAGAATTAGGTTAAGTAATTCTGGCCCTAAAAAATTATCGTTCAGTTTGACTTGGCCCAGTTCCACAGCCGAAATCAAATATTGCGCT
>NW_027192237.1:20482-48334 GCF_041956535.1 Calcarisporiella thermophila
CTGATTATTATGAGCAGAATGATTTAGTTACCTCCACTTCAGCATATATCTCTTTCTTCTCGAAAACTTCTGGCATATTATGATGTCTCTCATTGATATCTACCTCCATTATTGCCTATAATATATATTTGCAAAAAGGATCTACTATTATTCTATTTTTTTTTCAATGGGCGATAAACCTACCGCAACTGTATAGCCAATGCGCCTGAAATCATTGCAATATCTTCTACATTTGATCGAACTAAGTATATGGCCATCCTGAGTTCGGAGACGGCCGTATTGAAAACCAATTCTAGAGACATCCTGTACCAACATAATATGATATTACACTATACTGTATTACTTTTTATTGTTCAGTTAAATATTTGATTACCTGTTGCTCAGAGATGTTGGTGATGCCATCCAAAATATACAGTATGCATAGTGCTGCTTGAGACGACGATATTCAAGTTTGTTTAATTCATGCTGCTTCCTCTGCCAATACAGCTCTTCTGGACGGTCTTTTAATGCTAATATATTTTTCTTCACCCAAGTTGCGCAAGGTTTTTTAGTGGGAAAGCTGCGAGATGCGAATGAGGGTAAATACCGGATATGATTTAATTGCTCTCGGATCTTTAATTGATTTACGAGAGAAGTGTAAGGATGAACTCTTGATCTAGTTTAAAATGATGAGGAATAGAAGTGAGTAAAATTTATCACAAAATATAATACATATTCAAAGAAAAGCGAGATAGTAGCTGATGATACTAGTACCTGACATACTGCCCAATCATACCGCAATACCTCTCCATTGGAAATTGCCAATAGGCCCATGGAGGGCCATGTTGTAGAATCGAGTCGGCGACATGGAGTATAGGGTGTAAGGAAATTCGATGTGCCGACAAGTATTCGATACTCTGCCCAGAGTATTCTCTAAATACACTAACAAAAATGCGTTAGCTTTGTTAATCAATCTGTTATCTTCAATATATGGCCAACTATTACTCTGCATAATGTAGATAGAACAAGTGTAGATTCCCCCATACCGTTTGGATGTTCGTACTAGTCAATGACCAAGCAAGGCAGAGGCGAACAGCCGAAACGAACTTAAGCCAACCTTTTAACACTCTTCATTTAGAAAACATGACATTGAATGTTAAATGCTGGGTTGAAAGCTTTAGACAGGCGATCATTACCTCGGAGGCATATGCTCTTTAAGACGATATATATACCATAATCTAGAATTCTTTACTAAAGCAACATGTATTGCCCTAAGGATTAATTTGCGCTAAGATACTGCAATTACTAAAAATACTTAATTACGATCAAATATGATTGGAGTAAAATTTCAATAGTCTGATCTAAGTAACTGGACACGTTTTATCAAACATTTATAGCCTATATTAATTAAATCTTTGATTTTAGATACGAAGCACCTGATTGCTTATGACTTGCAACGTGGCACGATATTCTATATCACAACCTTTGGATAAAAACATTCGTTAATTTTTCCCAAGGTACCCCCAATTCTTTATTTTTATTTTTTATTTATTTTTATTCCTTATTTTATTTTTCTTTCAAATATTCTAACCATCAAGAAGCGCTTTTCAATGGACCATGTTCATCCAGATTTCGATATTTTCGTCCATTTCCTCGTAGAATTATTCCCAGCTGAAGCACTTTTGTCGCTCGCTACAGCAGCAAACAGGCGCAGAGAAATATTGATGGAGCATGAGAGAAATCAAAGCACCAGTAATAATAATGCTTGTAACAACTTCAATTCTATAATCACCCCTGCTTGCTCAGCAGGTAATTTGGACTCTCCCAATGCAAGCCAGGAAACTTCTGAGAATGCTTGGCAAGATAGAAGTAGTAACCAAAGAAGTAACGATAGTGATTTGGCAAGTGATGCAGAGGTACGTGCTCTTGAATTGTGAATTGGTTTTCATATACACTCCTTTTTACTAGATATATTAACAAAGCAATAATTGAACCATGTTAGAAGGTAGCGAATGGCGAACGTGGCATTAGGAAACCAAAGCTTTTTGGAAATAAAAGCTATATTAATGTTGCGGCATACTTGAATATTGATCCGACTGATGCCAGAATGTATCGTGTAAATAATTGTAGAGCATTATGTTTAATAAGGAATAGAACTACTGTAAATCTTAAACTGTGATATTATAGGATGTGTTACGGCGTATCATGAAAGAGTTAGGTATGGATTTTAATAAACCCTATAACGCTCAATATCAGTACATTACTAAAAGAGTGGTACGAAAGGTACATCGCAATATGACCACTGTTAGCGTCAAGATTTCATTTTTTAGTAATTTCGATTTAGTTTATAAAGGAGGCAGATGACTTTCCTACTACTCAGGGCGATTGGGCTATATACGAATTGATAAAGCAGCTAATACATAATAGACGTATCTAGCTCTTCCATGCGCTTTTCTACTCCCCATTTAATTGTATAATACTAACTACCACTTTTATTATTTTAATATGCATAGGTGCTTACCAATCAGTAAAAGCAAAGGGTATTGCTACACAACCAAGCAGAACTACTGACGAGGCGGAGGATCAAGACTCGAATGTTGAACTAAGCACTGTAGAAAGCGATATCCAGGAAGAAGTTTCCAGCGTGTCAGATGAAGGTGGCATATCAACTTCAATTAACTTCAACATCATTTGAAGATTAATATTTTCGCTTATCTATTTCTATAGATAATAATATTAATGAGAATCTCAGAGTATCTCCTGCAGATTTAAGAGAGTTTATTCGAAGCGAAGTGCGTGAAATGACAGGAAACCTAGGTCATTTAGTATCATATCACGCAAGGAGAGGAGGGGTCCAAATTACCTATTTAACGGGTAGAGGCAGAGGCAGAGGCAAAGGCAGAGGAAAGAAAATTAGTATTGAAAATAGACCGAGAAGATATCAGCCAACAAGAGCAGCCAGAAAGGAAAGCAAAAATGGATAATAAATATATATATCAGAATTAAATAAATACCTATTATTTACTACTAATTACCTATTCGTTAAATATTCATTATTAACTCTACAAAGTGCTATCAAAAGGGGAACATAAAAGAGCATATAGAATATATGTGACGATAAGAAAACGTATAGGAACATAGAGGTTTTGTTCGGGTTTCATAATGCCCGATGTTTTCTAAACATTTTATTTATCCGAGTTTTTTGTAGGGCTGAGATGAAATAGAAACATGACAATTCAAATTTTATATAATAGAAAAATAACAAAACTCATTTCCTATTCCAAAGGAAATAGTGAGAACAAAATCTATAATCCATCATAAAACCTTTTAAAGCAATTGAACCAACCGTTCCCTTTCGATGTTCGATTCTCGGACGAAACTCTTTTACCAGGAGAATCCATCGTGCAATATGTCCCACTGGATCCACAGTATCCATGATCTGCTTAAAAGCACTGTGATCGGTTTGTACGACTATCTCATACCCGTAACTAAAAGGCTTAAATTTCTTAAGTACCCAGCACACAGCAAGTACCTCTTTTTCGGTAGGTGTATAATTAAGTTCTGCTGGTCGTAAATTTCGACTAACGCATGCAACAATGTACTCAGCACCTTGGCCATTACGTTGTGCAAGAATAGCTACAAGACCATTGTTGCTAGCATCAGTTTGGACATAAAAAGGACGAGTAAAATCAGGATGTTGCAGAACTGGTGCTTTCACTAAAGCTTCACGAATCTCTTTGAAGGCATCACGTTGGCGATCTCCAAATTGAAAAACCACGTTTTTCCTAGTTAGATCGCTTAAGGGTTTCGCCCTCTGAGAGAAGTTTTTAATAAACCTGGGGTAATAACTAGATAACCCATAAAAACGACGCACTTCTGTGAGATTGGTTGGTTCTTGAAAATCTGCGATCGCCTGAAACTTTTCGGGATCAGTCCTAATGTCCTCTTCTCCGATAGTGTGGCCCAAGTACTTGCCCTCTCGTCGGAAGAGCTTACACTTGTTCTTCTTTATCTTAAGGCCGGCACCGTTGAGAGCTTCAAACACTTTCTTCAAATGTTCGAAATGTTCTTCCACTGATGCTGAGAAAACCAACAGATCATCCATCTAGGGCAGACAGAAATTCCACTTCATGCCCGCACAAACAACGTCGATCATAAAGTGCCTCTCAAGCGTTTCTTGACACCCCCCTTTTTTAATATTACGAATCATACTTCCTATAAGGATAAAACAACAAATAAATATTATATTTTTTTGCATAACCTTATAACATCAGCTCTCATTCCATGCACATCAAGGAGTGCTATGTTTGTCACTTTTCAAGGGTAAACGCGTTTTAAACCGAAATTTTTTTGGGACATATTTGCTCGTTTAGTCCAGTGTGGATTAATACCCTTGTAATTCAACAACAAAATGCAACCATTGCCCGAAATTTATCCCATGTATTCTGTTAGCCTCGCTTTTACGTTGAAAAGTAGCAGAAGCATTTGTTAGGCCAAATGCCATAACGTTGAACTCAAAGAGGCCAAGCGGAGAGGTAAACGCAGTCTTCTCTTTATCCGCTTCCTCGAGCTCAATTTGTCAGAAACCCGATGCCATATCAATAGTTGAGAATACTCTCGCACCTCGCAGATGAGAGAAATAATCTTGCGAGTTCGGGACAAAGGATAACTCTCCCTTTTTGTAACATCATTCAGGCGGCGATAATCGACAGCCATCCGCGTAGTTCCATCCTGTTTTTCCACAGGGTTCAACGGTGCCACCCACGGAATTTTGGACGGTCGGACGATGCCGTTGTCTATAATATGCCTCAATTCCTGAATCGCAGGGTCTCGAAAAGTAGGAGAGAGTCGACGTGGTGGAATATTAATGGGTTTCGCATCCCCAGTATCAATTCCATTTCGAACGACGTTAGTACGCCCGGGTTTCCTTGGGTTACCCGCGAAAACTTGAAGGAATCTCCCGAGCAAATTCGCAATTTGCTCGCGTACTTCAGGGAAATCACACTCAGCCGTAGTGTCGACATTCACCCCCTCAGGAGTCTTCCCTTCAAGGATGGAAGAAGGAGTTGGAACGGGTTGCTCAGAATGGATAGTTCTTATAACTTCTTTCCCATGGCGATATAACACTTCATCTTTACATTCAATGAAAAAGTCATGCTTTCCCAACGTAGTCATATCGAGAATGACATCGTATAGGGATACAGGAACCACAAGCATCGACTCAGTCATCGAGTACGTTCCAAGTTGAATGGGCATGGTTGTTTTTCCAAATACATCGCTCTGTTGAAAGAAAGTCGACCAAGCCTGTACACAAGGAGTCGGCTGTACTGAGAGGCCTAGGCGATTTACAATAGATTGACTCACTAGCGCTCTCGCCACGCCAGTATATAGAAAGACAGGTATCAGTTGGGTATTAATAGTCGCAGTGACCACTAATGTCCTTGATTGGGGCGAAATGTTAACTGCGGAAGTAGTCACAAATTTCTTCGGACAATTTGGTGCAAAGTGATTTGGATCTCCGCACACATAGCATCTCTTGAGCTCTTTCGAATCCTTCGAGTCTTTCGCTTCATCCCTGGCTTTATCATCCCTTTCAGCCCTTTCAGCCCTACGGTAACAACGTGGACGGCTCTTTTTATTCGAACTACCTTCGTTCGACTTAGACTTGGAACTCTCTTCCAGTATAGCCTGGCGCATTGCCATTACTCGCTGGTTCTTCGATTTATATGTAAGGTGAACGTCCTCTGCCTGACATAACAACCTCACGGCAGTCTCCAGATCCTTGCATAGGCCCCAGTTCACATATACTGCAATTGAATCTCTAACTGCTCCTCTCAGGAGCCCAACTTGGTTCTTATCCGTAAACATTATTTCGCGCCTTTGAAGGAGCTTCTCAAGCTCTTCACACACGACAGCGACATGTTCCCCGTCGTGCTGCTTCAAGTTGAAGAGTTTAGCGAGATAATAATATATATCACGCTCGTGCATATGCAGCCACACTAATTCACCAAGCGCAGAATGCCGCTTGAAGCTCACACTAGAGTTGGGGTTTTGTTGGACATAAGTTTCGGCAAAACCAATTAATGCACCGACCCCATCAGCAAGTTCGGGATTGTGTTGTATGTTAGTTTGCCCAATGATTTTCTCAGCCGCAATTCGAGGATTGTGCTCGTTGAATGCGAGAAAGTAGAATGCTACATCTGTCGATTTTATGTTTCTCATTAGAATCAAGTGTTCGAAATTTGCCTTCTTTGTCCTGCTAAAAGTCTGGGCTTTAGAGAAAATTAATAAATCATTAATAGAGAAAGCTAATAACATTACGAAGCAAATAATAAAGCTGAGCTTAGATATAGGAGTAGACGAAGTATTTAACATAATTGTTGATATAGATATCAAACGTGTGTTTATAAGGTCAAATATGAATTATAATATAAATAAGCAATGAGTTTTGATTTATATTGTGAATTCATCGAAATATTTATACAATTTCAGTCCAGTACTGTTTCTATAAGATATCAATATTATACATACGATGGTCACATTGCAAAATACAAACTAAATTTGTTGAAATAGTCTTTTTATCCAAATTCGACCATAGCCTGTAAATGTAGATTAAGGGCAGAAGGAAGGCAACTCTCTTGGAAGATTCCAGAGAGAGTAGACCAAGTACATAAATATCAGCGTCATCCAGAGTTATAGTAGAAATTGGAGTGGTTGGTTTATGGCTCATCATCAATCCTTATATAAAGTCTGTAGGGTGAAAATACTGTAAAATAGAGAAAGTATAAGCGCATGTATAAAGGACTGAGTACCTTCGTGATTCCCTAGATATTTACTAATGCTTCACGTATTTTTTCAGAGTTTTTTATATGGAGAAATGTTTACAAACTATAGTAATATTGTGGCGTCAGAGCATTATAGAAAAACGCGGAAGTTTTTCCGTCTTTTCTATATGCTTCTATACTTTATCTATTCAATTTCACCTGGTGAATTTTGTAGATGTAAGAAGTTAGTAATAAAGATTACTTTGAACTTTCTCCCTATATCTTTTTTATTAGAATATTTCAAGCAGATAGCACATTCTACTGTTTTCATAGTCTTAGTTACAGTGTTGAAAATGAGTTTTACCACCGCCTTATTGTTGGTACTTGACTTTGCACAAGCGCAGCAATCCTCCTCTAACCTACCAAGAAACATTTCGAATGAGAGCTTTTAAAAATTAAACTAACAGCAGTTTACATTTACTAGAATTCTACCAAGATATACACTGTACTAGCCTCACTCCTACTTCGACATGCAATGTTTCGAAATCGAGATAAATTAAAGGACGGGAACAGGAGTACTTTTCAATTATACCTAGAACTGCCTGAGAAAAGATCAATATAAAAATGTAACATCCTATCTTACCCCGATCAAGTAATTGGTATATGTTATAGATTTTCACTTTTTTGAGACGAGAGGATTGTCAAGCCAATACCTATAAATACAACAACTCGAGATTTTTATGAACCAAATCTTACTCAATACTCTTAGCTTGGCGTTACTTCGTTTCCTTAATTTTTTCCAATAGATATAATGCATTTACTTTTCAAGCATATAGGTGAAGGAGCTTTTTTCAGCGACACGCTATTTTACTCAATTATCTTATTGTATCACAATTAGCTACTTTTATGTTGCTCACTAGATAGATGAATATCCGTTTTCTGATGGAGAATCGCAGGCGACCACATATTAACACCCTCTGTTTGGGAGCAAATTGGAACTGAAATGGACGAATGCCGGAAAAAAATTCCAAGATGCTTTGGACGACCACCACGCAACATCCATAAGCACAATAAGTAATATGGCTGAAGAGTGGATGAACTGGACCACCCGATTTTTTCTTACTTTTCTCGATGTTAAGTTCCCGTTCAGGTCAAGGACCAGTGGATTCTTTATTAGATGACTTAACCATTGTACGTTGTATTTATATCCATTATCTACCTGTCTCTAGAATATAAGATGGGTAGGCTAAATTCGTATCGGTCGTCTGACTTGGTCTTATTTGGACTATCACAAACACGGATATAAGTTCTTTACGGAAAAACCTCGAGTCGCTTTATGAATATTACATAGGAAAACTTCAAAACAGTGGCATGAATTTTTTTAAAATAATTTTATTATTTTTTGGTAGAGAATACACCGGAGAAACAAGGAAGTTATTTCCTTTACATCATATAGTTTTTTTATTGTTTTTTTCACGTCCATGGTTCTATCCTGGATTAAGCACCGTCATGAAATTTCTAGCAATTCCCAATGAAGAGATATAGTAGTATAATGGTGCCATATTTAAATTACATTTATTCTCTTTCATAATTGAATAGAAACATGCTGTTCTTCAGTTTTCTTATTCTGGACTAAAAGATCAAAACGGCATCTTTATGCAAATCTTAGGAGTCAGATGACATACAAAGAGCAACTTAGTCACATTCAAATTACCACAATTTTTGCATTAATAATGATTTCCTCTATGAGAAAGCGTCCTGCTCGCTGGTCAAATAAAAGTGTCTAATCAAAAATAACTCTTTGTTTAGACACGATTAAAGCTTCTGTGTTAGCTCATTTTTACTCAAATTTAAAGGATTTTTTTAAAGAGGCTTAAATCCCTGGCCTACACTCACGGCCGATATATGTCTCCTAAATTTTTATCGGCCCGAATTATTTTTCTTGGGCCGAGACGGATAAATTTCTACGAAATGCATTCCATGATTTCCCTATTCACCATAGCAAAAATAATTATGAACCAATAATTTATCTAGTGTGTTTCCTAAGAAATTAAAATTTCAGCGGAGTTTACTTAGTGGTTGCTTATTACCGGGAAGCTAAGTTCCGTAATTTAAAACTCTATCATTAGTCATACATATCGTACGAAACTCGGAGATAGATCCTCCAACCTCTATTTAAGCATTCATCCAGGAAATTTTTTACAATAACCTTCTTTATATTCTCAATTTTATCCGTTATCAGCGTATATACTATTATTATTAATTCCAAGTTTCAACAATGTTCATCGACTCTCCTCTTTCTCGGCTAAGCCACGAGCAGCTAGAGCAATACCTGGATCGGATCGAGACATCCTTAAAGCAGCTCAAGCTTGGTGACGAAATTCATCCTGTATATGATAACAAAGCTTACATTATAAATGGTGACGCACTCCCATCCCCGACGCTTCATGTCCTAACCAAGATTGTGCGTGCACATGCGACACATATTCCTTTTGGAAACGCTGGAATGGTATACTTTGACGTCGATGCACCCAACTGGGCTCCTACCGCAGATGTTAGCGCTGCCACCGAGCCACCTATGAATGTGACATACGTCAGTACGGAGCTTGAACATATCTTCCATAAGCTAATCCATCGTAAGCTGGATGCATATTGCTATGAACAAAACGAACTCCTAGCCGCAGCCTTGAGAACTCTTGGCTTTACTGTCTGGTCTGGAAAAGCCAGGGTGTCCAGTTCACAATACCTACCAGACCGAGAATACACCTTCTTTCCTCTTTATCACCAAATTCTCTTCGTTTTAATCGACGGCCAAGAATACTTATGTGATGTTGCGTATGGCGGTGTCTTTTTCCTCGCACCCATTCCCATTCGAACGAATGAGGTAGGCATTACCATATAATGAATATTCATGTGTGTGATGGCATCGAGCATTTGCGTACAGCGCATCTGCTCTTAGCTGCTTAATACCAACATCGTCATTGTATTTCATATTTTAGATCATCAAGGGTGTCGGCCTTATTGGCGATGAGGTGAAATTTGAACGGCAAGAATGTTCTCCTAGTGCGGCTCGTCCACATACCACTCCTGTATTTGGTACTAGTGCATTGCGCACTCCGTTAACCTTGTTCGCGCGGCATAATTCAGATGCAGATTTTGTTCCGCATTACTGTTTTACTGATGATGAGTTTTTCCCGGTGGACTATGTTTCCGCAAATATTGCTCAATATTCGGTTCGTGGCCTTTTCAGCCATCACCTATTAGTGCAACTGCCTGACAAAGACGGTCGCGGCAAAAAAACTTTATTTGATGACACATTCAAGATACTCCGCGATGGTGTTGTTATCGAACGTCGTACTCTTACCAGCGAAGCTGAACGCATCCAGGTGTTGAAGGAGCATTTCCACCTGGAGTTTACTGAAAAGGAATTGCGCTCTCCTCAAGCTTGTCGTTTGAGTTTGGATAAATGAAATATACCAGTAGTAGTATTCTTATTTTTACGACAAAAGATGAGTCGCATTCATTTTATTGATACGTCCCATAACAATGATATTGTTATGGCTGCTATAGAGGACACTAGTCGTTGAAGCCGTTGATATATCCTTGAGATTCGCTATTGTTTTTTGTTGATCGAATTTACTTAGATAACAGATCGATTTACAATAAAATATATTTCAATTATTTATCAACTGCGTAGATGACTATCAGATAGAATAAATAGAAAAAAAGAAGTTAAAAAATGACTTTTCTTCCATCTCCTTCCATGGCAACCCTTATAAATCAATAAGTCAAACAGGATTCCATGGATTTATGCAAGATATTCAACCGTGCAATGATAAAAGTGCACATAACTTTCTCTCGTTAAGTCGTCAATTACACAGGCACCCTATACAGAGGTGATTGAATTGCGAAGAAATTGCCTTATCAATATCTCTCTTTTGGTGCTTTTAATATACATTCTAGATATACCATGATTCCTGATTCATAAAATTCCATTTATCATATGTCTATATTTTTGAAAAAACACATATAACAGGGGTAGCAAGTGAATCAACAGTATGAGAATTTCCATATTTTAATTATATTTGTAGCGCTTGTATTTTTCTTTATTCACTTAGGAGATATTTGCAGAGAATTAATAAGTTGTAAAACATAGTGGCAATTTTGTCTTCATTGGTACTACTAAAGAATCATTTTGTTGAGAAAAAAAAATGAAAAAAATATAAAGTTTACACCGCCATCGAGGAAATACGATACTTATCAGCCTAATTAGCACCGACCGCAACTTTTTCCAACCCAATAGTCGCTTTAGCATCACTGGCTCGAACCAAAGCAGCAATCTCGTGTACGTCCAACTCAGGTTGCCACACGACTTGACAGTTTTCGAGCTTCCTTATCTTACCGCAGGTATAGCACTTTCTCCAATCAGGCCGCGAGGCGACCCAGCTTCCACAGTGCTCACACCTCCTAGTGAATACATCCTTCCAAGTCTTCCCCTTCAAGTAGTTTAGCTCAATGTCGTAATAACGAAGAAGACCATCCCAGCGGAAGTTGAAGCGGTTAGAGGCCACAGCCTCTCGTTTAATAGCATTCGAATACTCAATCAATTCATTAACAGTCTCAATGGAAACAGGTTCGTACAGCGGACCATCGAGTAGCTCAATGGTCTTCCTCGCGACAGCATCATACTCTGGCACTTGGGATCCCCATTGCCAATTCTTGGAGTGGTCAACATAAGTTGCAAATGTTAGGTTGTAATCTTGTCGGATGAGTTGCCATCCAGGAATACCTATGCCAGCAAAGAACTGCCAGAGGGTAGAAACTTGGGGTCCAAGCTCAGGATGGCGGAAACAGAGGTAATTGAACTTGTTCATCTGGTGCAGTGAAGGGATAAGCTTGTCACAAAATTCGTCATATGGCTTGAACAATTCCAAGCGTTTCTCCGGATCTGACGTAGCCAAGGCCTTGTGAGTCAGCTCAGCCGCGTATGTAGAGGTCGACATGCTAGCCGTGATTCCAGGAGAATGAAGGGGATTGGTGAATCCTACGGCATCACCAATGGCGAACCATCCAGGTCCAGAAACCTTGGGAGACTGGTAAGCGAGTTGTTTGCGAACAAACCAAGTGGTGTTCGGTCCATATAGATCCTCGATCAACTCGTAATTCTCCATCACCCGTGAGATCATGGGGTAGCGCTTCACCCAATAGTTAAACTTCTGTTCGGCTTCCCTAGATCCGTACGGCGTCAAATCTTCGGGATACCGTGCGTCATCGCGAACAGCAAACCCAATACTAACGACCCACTGAAGCTTAAGATCAAACATCCTTGCAAGCTCTTCAGACGATGGGATTTCATCTGCAGGGGTCTTGTTCTCGGCATGATCAAGCAAGTAGTTCATCATATCCATCAAGTTAGGGATGGGACTACCTTCCCAGGATGGCAAGCGAATCACCCAGGCCCATCCTTCGGGGAAGCAGAGGTGATTTGTGTGGTCACCCTCAAAGAATCTAAGCGGAATCTTGGACTCATCCTTACAAGTAAAGTAGGCCCAGTATGCGTTGACGTTCCAGCCGTCGAATCGCTTGAGGCGAGCTTCCTTGGAAGCAAACTGGCGGAATCTGCCTGTAGCGTCAGCTAAGAACTGTGAAGAGATGGGCTTGGAGATTTTGGATGCGTTTTCCACTACATGGATAGTATTTCCAGTACCGGAAAGTTTTATTTCATGGATATCAATCGTATGGCCATGGAAAACATTGACACCATGTCGCTGAGCATAAACCGTGAACAGCAGCTCGCTGATGGGACGCTCTATCTGGTAGCCAGATAAGAACAAGCAAGGAGTTCCATTGCTGCAGAAATCGGTATAATACTCCGGATTTTGTGCATCGAAGAAATAGAAGCAGAGGCCATCCTTGAGACCAAAAATGCGTAGGAGCACTTCCGCGTTGAGTCCCATCATCTTGCACCAAAGGGAAAAAAGAGGAAGCGTGCTTTCCCCAATTTTGTAACCTGGTTTGGGTGACTTCTCCACGACTGTGACGTTAATGCTAGGGTCAAAGCGTTTAGCGTGAATAGCGTAGATGAGACCATGAATACCGCCACCCGCAACCACTACATCCTGCTTCTCAGGAAGTGTAGGGCTAATGTTATTGGAATTAAGGATCTCTGCGGTCGAAAGGCCTTGCTGTTGAGCACGTTCGGCAAATGTGTGGCGAAGTTCAACAATAGTCATTGAAACAGAATATGATTATGACTGGGTTGGAGAGTTGGAAAGACCAGATGTGAATGTCTTAAAATATGCATTCGCTCCATAGGGGAGCTTCCTCATCCGGATATATACCGAATTTCCGACTGGTTGCACTAAAGGTTAGGTGGAAAATTAAGGATACTTATAAAGTATAAGCTTGTAAAGCAAGATTGCGTAACCAAGGATGTGGAACCAACTGATATTTTGCCGGCCTGTAGACTAGCGGTGACGAGGTATGGCTCTAGGTTGCTTAGGTGATCAGCGGTAGGTGGAAGTGTTGAAGATTGAGCTTTAATAGACGTGTCCGACCACGATAGGACGTATTCATCATGCTCATTTTTGGTAGGGTCTGTGTATGGAATCTGCTCAAACTCACTTTAATTTACGAATTAAACTGTGATATATAGCGTAACACTATCCCTAAGCGGAGATTATTTGTTGTTAGTCCCTTATCTGAGTTCGGTCATTAAAAAATCGGAACAAAAATACCTCGAAGAGGAAAATAAAGCTTAAATGAATAATTAAAATCTCAGATAACTTATGTTAATGAAAGTCTACCCTAATACTCTAATACCAAAAAAAGCTTTACAACAATGATCTCTTCATAGCAGGTGATGGTGTCATAGATTACTCATAAAATAGACTCTACAACCTTATTCACGAACCAATAGCACACATGGCGTTATCACGAGCGGTAAGTTCCATGGATTCGATCTTACACTTAAATTACATCAGTCATGCAAATCCTTTATTGAATTCGGAAATCTAAGGAAGCTTGAGGGACAGATCATACTGCAAGTATTAAACTCAAACAAATCATGCACGGCTGTGGCTTACCACTTCGCACCCCCCCCCCGTAGAATTTGGCCAGCGAATAGCGACTAGAAAGTATTTGAACAGTAACATGAGACTCGGTATAACTTTCGACATAGCGTAACCGCGTTTTTTTGCTAGTTCCACAAATATTATCTTAGCTCTATTTGTACATAAGTTGCAACGTTGAGGTATATATAAGATAAGCTGCGTTCGTCCCCACCACAAGTTCATTTGGTAGCTGTCTGACACACCATTGCGTATGTCACGTAGCCGTATTTAGTGCTAGTATCGAATTCTTGCTCATTAAAACCTGCAAATAATTGCTATCTTTAGTAAAACCAACGAATACTACTTTAAGATCAATTTCTTTTCAATATCATGGTGAACGCTGAGGAACATGCCAATATTAATGGCCAAAATGGCTCTAATGCTAACAACATTGCCCATAAGATTACTGATCTCATCGGCCGGTATCGAATCATTAGTGAAAATGACCAATTTGACAAAACAGGTCGAGACAAATTGCTCTCCCAAATTAGCGCTATGGTGAAGAACGAGGAAGCCATCCAAATGATTCTGCCTGGTTTTGCTTTCAAGAGCCCTAATGACGACATCAAAGTCATTGGTAAACTTCCCGACAAGGCAGAAGAGCTAGCACTTTTGCATCTTGACGGTCTTTGCGACTCCATAAAGGAAATTTACTCTAAGGGAGCCAGACTCACTATTGTCAGTGACGGTCTTGTCTACAATGGTAAGTTATGATCAAGCCTGACTAAAGTTTAGTGTTAATTGAATAAAGAGAATCTTATATCTCAGTTGCTGACATCTAAATTATTTTTTTACGCCTATAGACCTCCTGCACGTCGCCGATGAAGATGTCTGGCGATATAGTATTGCCATCCGAGAGATGTCCAAGGACATACGCGCCGAACATATCCATTTTGTTCGTGTGAGCGAGCTGCTAGGTGAAACTGCACCCCAGACGGAGGAGGAGTACCTCACCAGAGTTAAGGGCATTCGCACTCGCCTCTTCGAGGAATATCTTCCAGCCGGGTATGACTTTGAGCAGAAGTTAAAGGAAGATGCAGATGTTTTGGCCACCCATCAAAGTTATATTAAGGTGGTAAAGAAAGATCTGGCCAAGGTGCTCAATGGCAGCGCACCAGAAGTTGCAGAAAAAATGCAGTCCGATGTAGCCAAGCAAATGATTCAACGTGGCCAGGTACAATTAATCTGTTTAAGATATTGCTGTGAACTCTTGCTTCTTTCACCGCAATACCACTGACTCTATAGTATTGTCTTGCTCTAGTGTTTCGCCAACATTATAGCATCCAAGTATTCTAGTCACGTTCGTCTCTCGATTCATCCTTCCAACAACATAAACAAGTTGTCCATCTCATTATTTCCTGGTAAGAAGTACGCGACTATACCCATAACGCCTTGGCATAGCACAATATTCTTGGATGCCACCGGTAATTTCGATGTACTACTGCGAGAAGATATTTCGGATAGCAAGACAAAAACCCAAGTCATTCTCAAGGACGATAAACCCTGGCTAATGCGAGAAATAGACAGTGTTTACGAGTGGGAGGGCATGGATATTGCTTTTGAACCCTTATATCCCTGTGGCATCATGGTCAAACCTACGCGCAAAGGTCAGATATACAACTTCGTAGACGTCGACATGCAAAAGGTTAGACGACTCGCTCTATCCAACGCCCCTGTCATTCTTCGTGGTTTCGCCATGCCCGTCGAAAAGGAAATATTCCGCAGGAAAGCGGCTGAGTTAGGTGAGATCCAGATGTGGCCTTTTGGAGACATCCTGGAAGTTCGAGAAAACGCTGATCTCAACATGAATAATGTCTTGACCCGTGAAGATATGCCTTTCCATTATGATGGCTGTTTCAAGATGGTTGAAAATGACAAAGGAGAAGTCGTTCCAAAGCCGCCACTGTGAGTATCAATCCCTTCTTACTTCGTGCCAAATATCCTAATAATGAATAATCTAATGTGGCGTCCTCTGCTTACCGAATGCGATAGCTTCCAGATGTTCCGCAACAAAGCTAGCACCGCCGTGGGTGGATTGACCCTTTTCTCATCATCCAAACTACTCCTTGAACTGCTACCATCCGATCTTTCATTTGAGAGACTCAAAAATCTCGAGTGGTCCAGTTATACGCCAGAGAACGATGCGTTTGGAGGCAAACCCATTGAACAACCGTTGATCTCGCCTCACCCTGTAAACGGTGCGCCAACGATACGCTTCCATGAACCATGGCCCGAGACCAAGACAGCCTCTTGCCAACCCACCTATGTCAGCATTCTAGGTGTCAGCAAAGAGGAAAGCGATGAGATTTGCGAGAAGCTGACGGTCTTATTATACGACAGGCGTATATGCTACCGTCACCAATGGCAAGAGGGCGATTTTCTCTTCAACGACAACATGGCAACGCACCATACACGTACGGCATATCAGACCGGCTACCGCGAACTATGGCGTGTTCACGTAGATGCAGCTTGGTAAATGCTGCAAGTGTAGTTTTTTCTTCATATGCGATATCAATAAAAACTATGTCTTAATCATAGAGTAGCAGTATATTCTGATCTAATATGGTATTAAAGATAAAAACTTGGCGTGGTATACATACTGTACATACAAATATACCCATATAAGAAGTGGGCATAGGGAAAACATAGGGAAATAATATGGAACACATGCGGAATACCTCACTTTCCTATAATTTCCCTATAATTTCCTTTATTTCCTCTAATTTTACTATAAATTCCGAATCCTTACCCATATAAAAATCCATATAAAATCCATATAAAATCCATATAAACTCTATTAAAAATTATAGAAAATATCAGGAAATCATAAGGAAAATGAGGTGTTCACTATGTTTTCCGCATTTTTTCCCTATTTTTTCCCTATGTGATTTTCTATAGTTTATATTTGTATATAGCGTATACGCTATATACAAATATAGGCTCCAAGTTAAATAAATAGTGATATATTTTATAGGATTCCTTGGAGTTTAGTGTATCATATTGGATCACCCTGATCGTTCTCATTCATGCGTGGGATCAGGCAGTGGACGAGGCGCCGGCTTCAGCCCGTGTTCTGCATACAATAGCATATGACGACGTTTATTATTATCGGGCCTCGCTGGCTACCCGTGTGCTTAGACTTGAATTGCGTTATCTTCAAATTCGCATCAACTCCCTTATATCTCCGATAAATATTTTTTGATCTATTCCTTACTAGTCAGTGTGTACTACGAAGTAAAATAAAATTATTAAGTACTACGTTAGACTACATTAGAGCTCTTTGATACGCTACATAATTTCCTGCTGAATACCACTGAGCCATAAAATTATGTAATAATTATTTTCATTGATGTTTATATACCCTGGAGCCTCCCTCTTCGTCCTTATCAAGGTACAGAGCCTATTCGAGATGGTCGTGCCGCGCGTCCCGCATCTTTTCATTTCATTCTCAACTGGCCATGGCCATGCTGTGCCAATCTTAAGTTTTGCTCGTCGTCTAATTAATACGCCGAATGCTCTCTCAGACACGGGCGCCACCCATGGGCATAAAATTCTGGTCACCATAGCCATAGTAGACACGTTTGCCGATGAACTTGTCGCTACTGGGTTCATTCCCTCACCCGATGAACATGCCGTAATCTTACGTGGTTCCTATGGTGAGGTGCGTCTAGTCAAGCTACACGACCTTCTCGTGATTGATCCTCAAAAGGACGGCAAGTATCCCTCCAAAGGTTTCCAATGTTATATCGAGTCAGCTCGTCAAACTGGCAGTGCCATCGAGCGTTATCTTCGCGAGCAGCAAAATCCAAATAACCTTCACCCCGTCACGGCTGTGATCTTGGACACATTTATTGTTCGCAGCTGTCCCAAGACACCAAACGCTGGATTACCCTTTTATATTATAATGACAACAGGATTTTCAACGAGCCCAGATACTATGTTCCCACTGCCTCCGCTGGACATGAAAGCGGATGTACCATATGATCAAGATGTCCGTATGGATTCTATCTCACCCGATAACTTCGGATTGATATTTGCACAGCGTCACCGTGCCGCCACCCTGCTTCCCGAATGTCGTGGATTCCTGTGGAATACCGTGGACGGTATTGAAGGCGATATCTTGCAAACCAGCAAAGTATGGCAAGCCAATTATCCAGGCGTACCTGTGCGCTTCTTAGGCCCTCTCAACTGGATTGATTCGGTGGATAACTCTGTGCCATCCACTGCTTCTTCAGCCGCCACTGCTCAAAAAGACAGTAGACTCCAGAAGCAGCAAGCCATTGATGCATATGTCCGGCAGTGGATGGATAGTCAAGAGGACGCCTCTGTGTTATTTGTGGCATTTGGTTCGGTGACCGTAACTACCCCTGAGCAAAAGGTCGAACAGCTTCGAGGACTGATTTCAAGTGGTAGGCGCATTCTGTGGGTGTTGCGTGGTAGCATGGAACCTATCTTTCCATATGTTCAAAATCATCCTGGCATTCCAGAAGGCATGCTCGTTGCTCATAGCAATATCAAAGTGGGAGACAAACCTGGTGAGGTAGTGATAGTACCATGGGCTCCTCAACGCGACATCCTAGCTCATCGTGCTACAGCTGCATTTTTGACGCACTGTGGTTGGAATTCGACGATGGAAGCGCTCATGTATGCTCGTCCCACTCTCGGATGGCCAGGATTTTGCGACCAGGCCGATTCGGCCAACTTCTTAAAGAAGCTTGGCGTGGGTATCAACTTCCCAGATACTGCCGCTCCCGTTGTGGGTCCAGTACCAAGCATGGAATCTGCCCGCGTTGTTCCCCATGATGAAATCACTGAAAGAATTAACGAGCTCTTTGCTTCCGAGAATTTCCCTCAATTCGTCGCAAATGCGAAAAAATATAGCTTAGCCATGCGATCTGCTTGGAATATTCCTGATGGATCTTCCTATCTTGCCCTTGTGAACTTTGTAGCAGAACTTGACAAGTTTTAGTTGTGGGCTTGTTCTTGATTTTTTGGATTTAAAGCGCGTTCATTATTTTTGATAGAATATGACAATTTGAATATGATAAATATCTATTGCAATTTTGAATTGATTTCAATTTGATGTATATATATTTTGATAATCAATGAAGCACATTTGCACGCTTCCAGTAATACACGCTCATGGGAAGGAACACAGGTTCCAACTGGCAGAGTATTTTCAAACTTCAGCTAATGAGATTGATGTTGACAATATTTTGAGTTTAATTATTCAATCTGCTCATTGAATTTTTTATCATACTTCGTGCTAAGAAAACTTGTGGAAAAAAGGGCACATACATTCAGAAAAAAAAAAACGGTGAACTTGGCATCGCCTACTTGAATAATTCTATAACACTACCTTTTTGGTAGATATAATAAATATGGAAATTTAGTGAGGAACCATATAATAAAACAAGGGAATTAAATACTCAAAGAAAACGATCTAATTATTTAATGGTCAAAAGATACTGTATGCTCTAAGATAAGCTGAGGATAATAATATATAAATAAAAGATAAAAATAAATATGGTCATGACTGGTGTCATTAAAGAAAGCTGAGCGGGTTTACGTCAAGGCTTAGAGAGATATTGCTCGAGTGGTTCGTCCCGCTACAACTTCCTCTTGATTGGGCCGAGTATAGTCCTCGCATCTATTACTCTATGAGCTGCCATTCTCTCCATATACCACTTTGTGAGCGATGCTTAATATTCTATTGGTTCATATGCACGAGAAGGACAAGAGATACAAGGTATGCACGAGGTAAAATCCATTAAGACGTGTTTTACAGCCATGAGTTCACTAATGACTTTTAACTGTTGTCTTAAATCTTATTACCTACATATATGAAGTCGACCTCTTCTCTCTCTTCTTTCAATGTATATGAGTCGTCCTCATACTCTTTGAAAGGAGAGAGGAATTCTGTGCATAATAGCCAACCCTGATTCAACTACTTTTTCCTCCTACCCCTTCAAGAAGTCTCGAGTTGAGCGGATGGGGAAGGATACTGTTCCACTAGCTTTAAGCGAAGAAAGATTCAGATTTGACCACAAAATAAGATCAAATTTATCTCGATTTCATTAATATACATACTGATTAAAAAAATGGAACACTTCGACAAAAAACATATTTCTTCATTTTTTCGAGCCTTCATGAAGAAAGGACACGGAATTGTCAGATTGTATTTTATTAAGCAAATTTCACAATGCTCTTGGATGGGTTTACGAAACCATACAATTCTATGAAAGACAACAAAAAGAAATAGGCAAAAATGCTTGAGAAAGTTAAGATATTGTACGGTTAAACAGGGCATCTCTTTAAATTAGAGTGAGTAGGTAAATATAACATCCAATGGGTACTATGGCACGCAACAAAATTCATAAATATGAGTGCATAAAAAATAAAATATTACGGATGGGAGCGTAGAAGCAAGAATAATCAAATGTCTTCACAAAGAGATCTTAATCATAAATAGGTCTCAAGTTATAAAATCGGAGTTTGGTACTATACAGGAGACATGTCTGACTCCTTCTCATTTTTCATACCTTCCTCGGCATTCAATGGCGTTGGAGTGGACGCGGCAGAAGCCTGTGGTGTTAATTCGATGTGTTTCAAGCCCAAGGTCAGTAAGATCATTATTCCAGTTAATGGCGTCATGGCGATGAAAACCTTGTGGAAGGCTTCTCCATAAGCAACACCAATGATTTTTTGATCTTCCGGTGACAACGTCGATATGAATTCAATGCCTTTGTTGGCAGTTTCAATGAGAACAGCGCCATTCGGTAAGCCAGAAAGGGACTCTTGAATTATATTTAGCTGGATGGCGCTAAAGATGGCAACGCCAATGACACCACCAATAGTACGGAAGAAAGCGATCAGCGTGGTTCCCGAAGACATGTCCTGCGGTACCAGCGTTGCTTGCGCAGCGATAATGGAAGTTTGGAAGGAGAAACCTGCGCCAATACCGCAAATGACAAGAAAACCGGCAGACATGCCGGGCGAACTATGTTGATCTAGGAGGATTAATAGGCCACTTCCGAGGGTGCTGATAATAGAGCCCAATAGGATGAAAGGGCGATAGGATCCCGTCTTGGAGACAACCATCCCGGATAAAGTAACGGTCAAAGCGAGCGGAATCAAGAAAGGGAGCAATTGTAGACCGGCTTGGATAGCCGATTCACCACGCACGGCTTGGAAAAAGATAGGAATGACGAAGATCAGCCCAAAGAAAAATATGCCGAAGACAAAGGCAATGAGCGAACTGAGGGTGTAGTTAAGACTCCTGTAGAGCCCAAGTGGCATGATGGGCTCAACGGCCACCTTAGCTTCGATGAAAAAGAAGATGCCGCACAGGACAACACTAACGACATAGAGTGCAATGATCACAGCGCTATTCCACGCGTGAACATGGCCGCCCCACAGTGTCGCCAACAAAAAGCAAACCACGGCGCTTACAAAGGTCAGACTGCCAAGCCAGTCAATTCGCCGGAGTTTTGCCATGAACGATGTCCGTACCTCTGGAAGCACAAGGAATATCATCGTCAATATAATGCCCGGAACTACAAGTGGAACGTTGATGTAGAAGGACCATCGCCATGACACCTTATCGGTAAATACACCACCAAGGAGGGGCCCAATAGCGCTTGCCAGTGCAAACATCATGCCAAACACACCCATATACTTGCTGGACTGCTGAACGCCAACCAGCTTCACCAGAAGGACCATCGGTAGGTCCATCATGCCGGCCGCGCCTATACCCTGGATCAACCGTGCGCCAATCAACATAGACATACTCTGCGCGGCTCCACTTATCACAGAGCCAACCAAGAAGATGGCCATCGAGAATAGATACGTGTTTTTTCCGCCAAAGATATCCGCTAATTTACCGTAAATCGGCTGCAGCGAGCTACCCGCCAGCAAATATACCGTAGCAACCCAGCTGACTGATTCAAACTCATGGAAGTCGTAGGCAATCCTCGTGAGTGCCGTTGAAACAATCGTATTGTCGAGAGCACCCAAAAAGAAAGATATTGACAAACTACCAAGCACGAGGAAAAGATCGCGACCACTAAGCGCATTTCCATCGTCGGTGCTGTGCATGGTGTCCGACTGTTTAACATCGGCATGCTGATCAACCAATTCAGTTGATGGCAAAGACGCATCCGAAACCGCATCTCGCGGAAGGATCACCTCATCTTGAGACACAGATTTCACTTCACAAGACTCCGTTGAGCCGACCGAATCGAGCGTCGGCTGATCAACTTCCGCAGAGTGGCTCGGCGATGCTGCCATGGTTATGATAATGAAGAGTATTTGGAATTGATCTCGTTACAGCGGTAATGAACTGTACTTTTGGAAAATGAATGCAATCTTTACAACACGATTCCGACAATCCTATCTAATAAAATATAATAAGTGGGACTTCGAAGAGATGTTGATTGGGAAAGGAAGATGGAATGTCGAACTAATCTGATTTTGAGGGGTAACCAAGACGTGACGCAGCGCGGGATGTACCGGTATTGCGACGAACTTAATTCTATTAAATAACTCTCGGGGTTCTCAAGCTATCTTAGCTCCTATCGCAGCTTCACAATATTTCAGAAAATTTAAGGTAATAAAATCGACCCTGTGTAAACAGCAATAGAGGATCACCAAAAACTTATTGTATTAAAGTATGCTATTCGTCCGTGATGAACAACGATATCTTGAGTTTCACGAATACCATTGTCCTTAGATAAGTGAATAATTATTGGATAAACTTATTATCAAACATTAATATTAAAATTAAAAACTTTAAATATAACTCAGTTTCCCTCTACTGTCCTATTGATCCATTTTGAGCACATTTTTCTTCACAACCCTAGCATTTTGTTACCGTATTGTAAACCAGCTCAGCGGATTGCGTAACCTACAAAAATTTGTCATAGATTTGGACTCACTATATCACGGTCCTACCATATTCGCCTAAATCCCATAGAATATGTCGGAGCATCGCAATTGTTACCTCAAGATCTTTGGATCTTCTATCCTTCGACCACGATGTACAATCTAATAGGTGTTCGATATTGTATAAACTTTGCACAATAGGCATTAAGTCATTTTGTTGTGACTCACCCTACAAAAAATGTGCATGGTGAAAACAGACAGGATATGAAGATAGGAGGCAAGGAGAATATTTTGCGATTCTCTATAATTCTACTGTGATTTCTAAACTCTTCACCATGTTAAAATATTATACTAATTTAGAGAATCGCAAAAGTTCTCCAGGCCTCTTGTATGTTACTATATGTTTTCACCATATGCTTTTTTGTAGAGGTAGAAGCCTAAAATTTTAGGTTTAGCCATGTTTTGTGAATGACCCTACCGATATATGAAATATAATAAAATTTACACATCGGGGTGCGTCCGAACTATCATTCACTTGCTTTACCATATTGTAACATTTTCTCTAAACTCTTGGCCGGGTCACCTATAGTCACCTAATTTGCCCCTTATATTAGAGATTAAGATAAAGCGCAAAATAACAAGCCAAACCCAGAGTTCACATTTTAATTTTTCTCCTACACTTGTTTTGCTTCTTCTTAACATTCTTAACGACGCGTGGTCTGTCAAAAACTGCCACCTACTATTAAAGATCTCCATATCGACGAACGCAGTACTCTTAACCTCATTTAAGAAAAGCATCAGTTCTTCCAATAATTCCCACTAGCTAGTGTATATTGTTGTTTTCCTATTACTCAATTGAATTTCGCAAAAAATGGTTGGAATCATCCCTACTCCCGATATTCAGCTAGGTCTTGAGTCTATTAAGTATCAGAATGCCGACCAGAAAGCTCACAAAATATGCGAAATTCTCGCCCGATATCGTATCTCCGGCCCAGTCGACTTGTTTGAACAAGTTGGTCGTCCCAAGATCCATGCCAAAGTGCGAAACATGATTTTGAATAGTCAGCCAGTAGAAATGATCCTTCCCGCATATCCCTTCAAGAGCCCCAATAGCACATATAAAGTGATTGGTGTTCATCCAGATAAAGCTGAGGAATTCTCATTAATCCACCTAAACGGACTTTGCCAGTCTATTACCGAAGTGTATCCAGGTGGCGCCAAGGTTGTTATTGCCAGCGATGGACTTGTATACAATGGTAAGGTTCTTATACAATTTACATTAGGTGGTAGCAATTAGTAACATATTTTAACTCACGTGTTTCTGCTCGTCTTTTACAAAAATAGATCTCTTGAGCGTGTCTGATCAAGTGACTTGGAGGTATGATTTGGGCATCCGCGACATAGTAAGGAAACTCGACCTAAAGCATATTGAGTTTGTTCGCGCCTGCGAATTAATCGGTGAACCTGTTCCTCAAAGTGAAGAACAGTATATCGAGCGAATTGGCCATGTCAAGGCTCGACTTTTCAATGAATATCTTCCCGAGGATTATGACCTCGAGAAAAATATTCAAGAAGATCCCAATGCATTGGCTACTTATCGTGGTTATCTTCGTTTTCTCGCTCTCGATCTCAAGGGGGTCTTGGCCGGAAATATGGCAAAATCTGCTCAAAAGAAGGCGATCAAAGTTATTGCAAAGGAAATGATTAGACGCGGCAAGGTAAGCATTGGCATGACAAGTGGATTGGTCGCACATTGATCTGGTAATCTAATATACGGTAAATATCTAAATTGAATGTTGTCTGGTAGTGCTTTGCAAAACTTATTGCAATTAATTTCGCATCGAGCGTGCGGCTATCAATTCATGCCGCCGACAACACCGACAAACTCGCCATAACTTTGTTCCCTGGCCAGCATTTTGTAAAAAATCCTGTGACTCCTTGGCACAATACACCATATCAAGATGGAAATGCCACTTTTGCTGTGCTTCATCGCGAGAATATCTCAGAAAGCAATGTAAAAACACAAATTGTCCTGAAGGAAGACAAACCTTGGATTGTACGCGAGAATAACGACACATATGATTGGGAGAGAATGGATCTTAACTTTGAGCTCATGTACCCATGTGGTATCATGATTTCACCCGTGAACAAGAATCAAGTATATAATCTCGTCGATGTCGACATGAAGAAAGTTCGACATCTCGCTCTCTCCAATTCTCCTGTCATTTTCCGTGGCTTCTCCATGCCCGCAGACGATGAAATCTTCCGCAAGAAAGCGGTTGAGCTAGGTGATGTTCAGATACGATCTTTTGAAGATATCCTAGAAGTTGAAGAAAACGCTGATTCCATTATAACTACGACTCGAGAAACTGTGCCATTCAATTTCGATGGTTGCTTCAAGATGAGCAAAAATGAAAAGGGAAAAATCGTTTCTCAGCCACCACTGTAAGTATCATCAAAGGCTGCAAAGCTAAACTCCCTTGCCATGACTAATCTAATTGACATTACTCTCGGATGAACACTAGATTCCAGATTTTCCACAGCAACTTTAATGCGGCCGTGGGTGGGTTGACTCTTTTCTCATCGTCCAAATTGTTCCTTAAGATGCTTCCGGAAGGCATATCTCTTGAGATGCTCAGTAAGCTAGAGTGGACCAGCAGTGGGTCTGCAAACGGTGATTTCATAGACACCCACCACAAATTACCACTGATCGTGCCCCACCCTGTGACTGGAGCACCCGTATCGCGCTTTCATGAGCCATGGCTGCAGTCTAAAACAAGCGGCAAACCTATCGATATTAGTATAGTAGGAGTCAACAAAGAGAAGAGCAAAGACATTTGCGAAAAGCTGACGGCCCTGTTTTACGACAGGCGCGTTTGTTATCGTCATCAATGGGAAAGTGGTGATATTCTCATCAGCGACACTATGTCCGTGCATCATGCACGTGCGGTATATTAATGTGGTTCTTGTGAGTTATGATGTATTTACGTTGATTCAACTTAGTGAAGGAAGGAGGCTTAATTGAGGAGTTTATTTATTTTTTCTTGTCCATATATATTATATTTTTAAGATATCTATATTCGTATAAACTTCCATACTTTTAAGTGAGCTTGAAGCAATTTCGAAGATGAATAGTGTCCGTATTTTTAATTTAGCACTAAGCCTAGCGTATGCGACGGCTTAGTATAAATGGAATAGGCAGTCAGCAGTCCATGCTTCACGATGATGAGGCCGTTTTATTGGACAAATGAGCTACTTCCAGAGAAGTTTGCATAGAAAATTAAAGAAATTTAAAGAAAAATAAAAAAATCTGAGAATAATCAAGAGTATAAAAGGCTGCCGTTTCCCAAGTGCAACTCCTTGGCCGTTTTTTGAGCTGGCATACTTTCGTTTGAGAAATGGAGCCCTCGTTCACGCAAGCAACAAATCAGCACGCGAGTACTGAAGGATCTCTCTTGGCACTACTCTCTCCAGTGTCTATCCGCGAGAGCCATCAGTGGACGCCAGCGAACGATATAGCGGACGCGATTGGGCACAAAACACCATACGCACCCGAGTCCATCCTCACGTCTGAGGAGCGACAAGTCAATACGCACAGGGAAAATCGGCGGATTCCTGCCTTCTATATCGCTCAGCAATCGGGGAACTACAGACAAGCCATCCATCTCATCTCGATTCCATCGTCTCTAGATTCCTTAGGATAGTAGACAGATTAGCGCCCCCCTTAAACCTGGCAGAAGACCCTATCGACATCACCCCGATTCTGGAACATCTCAGAGGAACGCCCAACACTGAACTATCCCTGCGCAACCTTACTTACAAGTTGGCATGGCTCCTGGCGGTAGTCACCTTTCCTAGAGTATCCGCTCTAGCACGCATGGACCTTCAGTCGATCGCGGTCGACGTAACAATGATGAAGGGGAAGATAATAGCACCGAAGGAAACGAGAAGAAATCGGCGCATCATAAAACCCTTCCATGTCCATCGATTCCCAGACCCCAACCTCTGTCCAGTAGAGTGTTTCATTGAATATAGGAGGCGCTGGCAAGAGCAGGGTAAACTGCAACAAGGCTCAGAGGTATTCCTCTGCCCTGGAATTGCTCGCCCTGCCAGGCCCGCAACGATTTCGCGATGGATCAAAACAATCTTCGCAATCGCCTCACCCGACGCAAGAGCCCACGACGCGCGAAAAACAGGAGCCGCCCTCGCTCTACGAAGATTCAATGTAGACACAGTGGTCGCAATAGGGAATTGGTCTTCCACCACTACTTTCGACCTATACTACCGCAGGGATAGAGCTGTAAATGCCGATATCTCGGGCGCGCTTCTCTCCTTAGGACTCGAGGAAGCGCGCTAGGGCCCTCTGGATCATCGTGAAGCATGGACTGCTGACGTAGTCCGCATTCTGTTTTAGCACTAAGCCTAGCGTATGCGACGGCTTAGTATAAATGGAAAAGGCAGTCAGCAGTCCATGCTTCACGATCCCACCCCTAAATGTTTTTATTTTTTATTTTTTCTTATATCTCCCCACCCCTCTTCTCGGGAGGGCCAAGGAGTTGCACTTGGGAAACGACAGCCTTTTATACTCTTGATTATTCTCAGATTTTTTTATTTTTCTTTAAATTTCTTTAATTTTCTATGCAAACTTCTCTGGAAGTAGCTCATTTGTCCAATAAAACGGCCTCATCATCGTGAAGCATGGACTGCTGATGTAGTCCGCATTCTATTTTAATTTTTTTAGCGAGCATTGATTTATGAAGTTTTTACTCTATAGATACCTTATTATAACTGCGCCACAGTGAAGCAGCTGATGGATAGTTGTCAAAGGAAAAATGCTGCATTTTTATAAATCGATTTTTGATAATTTTACAATTGAAAATGGGCTATTTGAAAGTAATTTTAATGGAGTTCCAAACCTAGCGGTAAGGTTGAGAGCCCGATGCTCAATCGCGGGTTAATGTGAGAGACCTACAAAAAACCCGCCTGGTGAAAACTGCTAGAAAGCGAATAGGAGCATGTAGAAAAGATGGAAGAGGTTCGCGATTCCCTAAATTTTTACAAACTTTTCACCCATTTTTCACGATATTAATAATGGGAGAGGAGTCTACAAATTA
>NW_027192237.1:48552-56226 GCF_041956535.1 Calcarisporiella thermophila
ATTATAGGGAATCGCGAACCTCCTCCATCTTTTCTACATGCTCCTATACGTTTTCTAGCAGTTTTCACCAGACGGGTTTTTTGTAGGGAGATGACTGGGAAAAGCGAGAGATTCATAGGGTAAATATGCCAGAAAAACTATTTATACAAAAAAATTGGCCACGTACAGGTTGCCGAAAAATAGTTGACGGAGACTGACATCTTATCGATATAAATCAAAAAATTAATAACTACCCTAGAGGAACGAGTGAGAATATTATTATAAACATATTTGTGACCTGCACTAATTTTAGGAATACAAGCAAGTCACGTTTAAAAATGAGAAATAAATCGCCGGTGGAATATAGTTGATTATATATAAAATTTTTCAAGATGGCAAATAAGAGGACAATCAATTTCAACGGCTACAACTCGCTTCGCTTTGAATCGAGCACATTCAGACGATCCACCGTCTTATCAGGGGTGTCAGGAAAGACCAGCTGTACGGGTTTGCCGAGCCGATACCTGTCGCCCCTTGCCGGATATTAGGAGAGCGTGGCGGTGAGAATCATAGGCTCCTTGGTTGCTAGGATTAATGGCTCCCGTCCAGAGTGATCAATCGCCACTGTGAACGAGAGTACATCACGTTCTTCATATTTCGGTGGAAAGTTTTGGATAACTCGCAGAGTGCTTTGCGGAACCAGATCAACGTCGTCCTGCTCCGTTGTTTACCGTCCTACCGCCTGCAAGCTCACCCGTTTAAGTTTTGAACCCAATGGTGCGAAGCCGGACACTGTTGAACGGGTCATTGGGATTGTCTAAGACACGTTGTTTAATGCCGCCGCGCAAATCGACTTGGTGCTTCGCCCCCTGAATTTCTAACACGCTGTTGATCGCTAACATGGATGACGGCTATATCCAGATTCTTGTTGTACCATAGTTGATATGGCGATTTCCCATTGATTGGCTTTGACGGTCACATATTTTTCACCAGTGTAGCTGTTCGCACAGCTTCGGTCCATAATTCTTTGGGGACTTGCGATTGTTCTAATAATGTTCGCACAATCTCTAAGATGCTACGATTTGCGCGCTCGGCCGCGCCATTGCTCTCCGGGGTATATGACGTTGTAGTCTGATGTTGAATCCCCCGTTCTTGCAGCACCTTTGCAACCGCATTATTCACGAATTCTGTTCCCCTATCGCTCCTGAACGCCTTTATCTCTGTTCCCGCTTCTTTCTCTGCCGCAAGAGTTGGGACATGGGGAACATTCGTCGTTGCAAACGTCACGTCCTCGCCGTTGGCGAGTCGCATGGAGACCTCGATATCACCGATCCCGAAAGCCTCGATTTTTGTGTTATCACCAATCTTAACATGCTCGCTACACGGAGCATATGTCAGGATTTAATTTTTACTTAATTTTACATGCATCTAATTATTACTTGTTTGGGTGTATATGAAAATCCTGTTTATTGTTTTTGTTGTTATTCTTTAAATAGTTCAGCTATTTGTTTTCTGATCCTCACTCCTATTTTTCTCTTATATTTTTACTATTATTATTATAGTAAACTATAGGAGTCCGAAAGTCGAAAACTACTTTCGTTACAGCATACTTGGTAAAGAGGTCACGTTGATAACACACATGCTGCGTAGTGCCCGAGTCCACAATCCACGCGTCTTGAATTGACCTGATTACGCGGAGGGCGAGTACTGGCAGCAAAACCTTTGACTCATTCTTCTTGCCATTTTCCTTATTTCCCTTTCCTTTTCATCTATGGCATTCTCGTGTCATATGTCATGGTTTTCCGCACACGAAGCATGTAATATTGCGCCGATTACCCGCTTGATGGGTTCCTGCATTCGCGCGTTTGCCTTGCATAAACATCATGCGTTGGCCGTCGCTTATACTATTGCGTTCATTGCGACGTCTGTCTTCAGCAAGAATATGGTCGCGCACATTTGCTGATGTGAGCGTATCCATTGTCATAGTGGCGGCTACAGAGTCATAACTGGATGGTAGGCCACAAAGCATCATGACGGCAATCTCTTTGTCGTCGATATTGACGTCGATAACACGCAGTTGCTGAATGATTTGCTGAACGCGCGTAATGTAGTCCGTGACGGATTCTTCAGATTGCATTTCAGTCCGAAACAATTCACGTTTGAGGGACACAATTGCAACAAACTCCGACTGTCTATGATGGCGCTTAAGTCGGTCCCAGGCTTCTTTCGCGGTCTCTACATCGTCAATAAGCATGAGCTGTTCGTTGTTCACAGCTTGGTAGATCAGACTCAATACTTGGTTATTGGATGGGGAATGTAACAGTTTTTGAGGACTGTTAGATATCCTTATTCTTAAAGAATAGAATTCAATTCAAGATAGAATGGAATTCAGGAAAGAGGTGAGGAACAATAAACAAAAGGGAGTGAATTTAAATAGAATCTCGGGAGTATCTAAGTGGAACGTTAATACACCAATAATAAATTTGTGGTCAATAAGTATATAAAAGGAAAGGTAATTAAATAAGTAAATAATGTAAATAAGGAAGTATTATAATTAATATTATAGTGTAAATTCGGTCGTGTTACAGGGAACTAGAGTCAGGTTTATAATCCCCTGTCGGCTCGATCTCATTAACTATATTGCGCTCACGTAGCATGGCGCGCATACGCAGTGCCTATGCCGTATAGTTCGTTCCATCCAATCGTTCGATTGTTAAGCCATGTGTTGACATGACGAGGGAGGAGGAGGTAGAGAAAGAATTGAGACTCTTAATCTGTTGGATTTTAATGAGTGTATATTGATCACCCTCTAGATTAAAATCCAACAGACAGACACAACTTCATATTGAAATGTTGTTATTTTTATTTCAAAGTATTAGTTAATAAAAGTGAAAGAAAGAAAGCTTATTTTTTTCGTGCGTTGATGGTTAAATACACTGTGTGTTAGCTAAGTTAGGTGTGGCAGAAGTATTTTCAACTTCCGAACACTTTTATTTTTATTATATTTTACTACAGTAACTAAATAGGAGTAAGAATCTATAGGACCGCGAAATATTTAATTATATTTATTTATTATAAAAATATATTCAAAAAATAGAAAAAATATAGCCTGCATCAGGTCTACAATTATCTTCTATTTAATTTTATTGTATTATTTGTAAATGCTATAAGGCTATGTAATTTGTTATTTTATTTAAAAATTACTAATTAAAGCGAAAAATGTTATGATAAAAGAAATTTTTTGAGAACGAATCTCAAAACACCCATACTAACATCCCCTTGTTCTTACCAGTTCGGGGTGACAGTTTTGCAACATGCCTTAGCTAACTCATCACTTTTGCATGTAACGGTGGCTTTACGGAAATCTTTGACTCCATAAAGACATGCAGAACAATCTGCGTCAAGTGCTGTGAAAGTTATATATCCTTCACATTGTTTTGTCTGACCGCTTATAGCAACCTTAACAGATAAGGCAGAACAGGTAACAAAGAAAGATAGAATTATAGGTAGATATTTCATCATATCTGTTGTAAAATTATATCTAATCTTTTGAAACAAATAGCAGATGGGGTTAAATTTTGTTGTAATCTACTGTATTTATATCCATTAAACTGTACAGAGCAATAGTCGATCGGAATATCACCATGGGAAATATGGCGCAATTCAGAATAACTCCTCACATGACTTAAGGTTAAGTTCGAAGGAGTCACCTTTGTTGTTGTTACAGTTTCGGCCAAAAGTTTTGACTCACCTTAGAAAATTCTACTTCGACTTGATTTTTTCTTTATACTAACTCCAACCTGAATAATAATAGTATATTATAAAATCCCACTTGTACGACTTTTATTACATAAACAATAGAATATCCGTCAATAGACTTTTTTAGGAAAAATATTCATTTAATCTGAAATTTTTGGAAATTTGCCTATTGAAGTTTTTGATGGGTTTGGGCTTTTTTATTTCTTTCTTGAAAAACACATGATATACTAAGGTCGAGTTTCAGCATATACTGTATGCTGAAACTCGACCCAAGTATACTATATTTACAGTATATAAATATAGTATACTTGGGTCACTGTCTAGTATATCCCCCTTTGGTTTCAAGGACGGCTTTTACCCGCTCAGGCATTGTGCTAATAAGCTTTTCGCAAACGTCCTTTGGGATGGATTCCTAGACGATGTTGATTTTCCCCATAAATCAGCCTTGCTTGTAATTTTAGGAAAAATACTCCTCAGCCCTATAAGAAGCTACCATAAGTAAACTCCGCGGAAAATTTAAGGAATTTTTTAGTAAAAATGCCAGTTAACCTATTGGTTCAATAGGAATATTAACATAGTGATTAAGGAAATCAGGAAAAGTGCCTTGTGGAAATTTATTTGTCTCGGCCCAAGTAAAAAATTTTGAGCCGAAAATAAGATGTGGAAACAGGACTCGGCTGAGATTCTACGGCCAGGCCAAAAAGTCCCCTTAAAAATTCCCCGAGATTTCCAAGATTGAAAATGCTACTCAATTTTAATCAAATATTAAATCACATATTGTTGTAATACAGCCGCGTCCGAAATTGGAGGAATATCCAAGCCACATCTCCTAGGTATTTCATCATCTCCTTATAAAATTAGAGTGGGAAAGTTATTATAAAAAAGCTGCAGTCTACACTTTTTTTAGGGATATATGCATGCCATGTTTAACAAACAAAAGTTGGCGTTCTGGGAAGTTGAAGTTATAGAGAGAGCACTTCTGTAACAGGGTTCGAATGGTAAACAGGCGATCTTAATAAAATATACAGATCGGTGAGGAGAAAAAAGGAACAATTAGTTTTTAAATAAGAAAAGAATATGAAATCTCCGATAAATATATCTTCCCATAAACATTATACCAGAAAATAACAAAGTAATAACTAAGCCATAATAAGTTAATAATAATGATATTATATCATAGCATGAGAAAAGATGAAAGCGGGTCGTCCTGTTACAACTTCTACATAATTCAATATCTTATATTTTGTATGCAATTTCTTTAGAATCGAATCTTTATTGCTCATTTATTCCTTTCTTCCCATTCTACCCTGATATACAGAAAGTGCTTATTCTCTAATAAAAATATTGATAAGAGCTGCCAGAATGAAACCCATCCCTAACAAGATCCGCGCTAGTATCATCCAGCGCGCAGAAGAAGTGGCCTCCTCACGAATGATTGCTGATGCCCTGAATATAATTTATTTATTGTAACACGACCGAATTTACACTATAATATTAATTATAATACTTCCTTATTTACATTAT
Source organism: Calcarisporiella thermophila (assembly GCF_041956535.1). Taxonomy (NCBI): domain Eukaryota; kingdom Fungi; phylum Calcarisporiellomycota; class Calcarisporiellomycetes; order Calcarisporiellales; family Calcarisporiellaceae; genus Calcarisporiella; species Calcarisporiella thermophila. The sequence goes on from NW_027192237.1 coordinate 53,815, forward strand.
TTACCTATTTAATTACCTTTCCTTTTATATACTTATTGACCACAAATTTATTATTGGTGTATTAATGTTCCACTTAGATGCTCCCGAGATTCTATTTAAATTCACTCCCTTTTGTTTATTGTTCCTCACCACTTTCCTGAATTCCATTCTATCTTGAATTGAATTCTATTCTTTAAGAATAAGGATATCTAACAGTCCTCAAAAACTGTTACATTGGTGTTTTCGTCCGGGTAAGGATTAAACGGATAAACCCAAAGGTCAACCAACTGGTATTCAACTAGCGGGATACATGTCATGATGTTAATTTTACCATCATGACGCTATTAAGGTCTAAGCCATAAATGGCCTAGGATCGTAATACCAATTTTATTAACTGTTATTTTGTATAACATTATTTTATCATTCGATTGTTTGATCTTTAAATAGTCTCTGCTATTTGTTTTCTGGTCCTTACTTCTTTTTCTTTGTTCTTTTATTATATTTTATTATATTATTATAGAGGAGTCCAAAAGTAAAAATACTTTTGTAACACTTTGCGTTGGGAGTCAGGTGTGCCTTTGCGAGGTTCCTGATATTCCTCGGTAATCCATTGAGGATCTCGCAAATTGTAACAGGACGAACCTACTTGCAGTACTTTTCATTATTATGTGACGGTTAATTTCATTCATCATTCTCGTTTTGAGTTTATTATTACCTTTTTAATATTTGTTTTATTGTTTTATGGAAGCTGCATCTTTAGTCAGCCTTTGGAAAAGCCAGATTATGTCATATTAGTTGATTTCCTATTTTTTATATATATACTCATTCAGTCTATTTTGTTGTTCCTCACCGATCTTCTATTTTTATAAAGATCTTCGTCTACCATTCGAACCCTGTTACACAAATCATCACTTTGTGGCTGTTCTCTCCGTATACCCGTCGCGCCAACGAGTATTTGTTCCGATAATAATTCAGAATTGATTCCTTGCCATCAAAGATGCGGTGTCGGAGTTTTAGTGCAAGTTGTGCCTCGTAATCAGGGGGCCTGAAATAGTCGCGTAAGGCGGCGCACCATTCGTCCCAGGTAGTTAGGGCGCAACGCTGTTCTTCTCCGAGATCGAAGAACCAGTCGAGAGCTTCTTCCTTCAATATATTTGGTAGCATCAGAATGACTTCGTAATCGGAGGTCCTGCTGCAACTCTTCATCTGGCTGACCCTTTCGATCCAAAGATCAACATCCTCCGAAATGGTGCCTTGGAATATAGGTATGTCGTTAATATCTAGGCGTCGAGGTCTGTCGCTGTTATCAGTGCCAAAGGAATGGTTGTGTCGGATTGCCAAAAGATCATCGTCGTGCATTTTTTCGATTGGGGACGGACTGGCGTATTCAGGAGAGATTACTTGGGTAGGAACCTGTGGTTTCTCCAAAATCCTCCCGAACATGTTTAGCATCTGTTCCATCGCTGAAGATTGCCGTTGTTGGGCTTCGGACAGTTGCTTCAAAATTTCTGATTGTTGCTTTAGCAGCAAATGAACGGTGGTTTCCTCTTGTGAAGAGGCTAGGGCAAGAGTTGCCGTAGTGGGCGATGAGGTTGAGTCGGCGGGGCGACTGCCAGATGATTCCGCGGTGTTTACAGAGTCGCTGCGTAACACGCGGGTTGAAGATTGTATTTCGCGGGCGCGGCCCGAAGTTGGAAGTGTAGGAGGCATTAGGAAGGATATACACTCAGGAATTTGCTATTCTGTTATCTCGTGTATACCCGGGTTCTCCACCAGTGTAACAGTTCAACAACTGTCAGAAATGTTATCCCTTAAAGAATGGGGAAAGGTCGATATTATTATTAAAACTGTCCAAAACATAATGAATGAATCGTATCCTCACCTTATTAAAGAATGGGGAAAGGTGAGGAACCCAAAAATCAAGGAATTAGGAGATATATAAAGAAGAATTCAAGAAAAACAAAGCTGCATCACAGAACTAGATCGTAATTTAATAATTAAATGAAAGAAACGAGTATATGTGAGTATAAAATGTATTAAATGAATGGTGTAAAAAAAAGGGGTCGGAACTTGGTCGTGTTACAATTACTTCCAAAGGAGTTGGCTTTATGTGCCGAATCAATAAGGGATTAGATGCAGAACTCTACCAGAATATTTTAGGAGATGTGTTAATGAGAACGTTAGATTGGTATGAACTGGACAAGGATCAGATCATTTTCCAACATGATAATGATCCTAAACATACCGCGCGTAGCACAGTAGAATGGCTAGCAAACCATAATGTTAACGTACTAGAATGGCCAGCTCAGTCTCCTGATTTAAACTCTATCGAGTTCATGTGGGATGAGTTAGACAGAAGAATCCAAGATCGTGAGCAGCAGCCGACTAATGCTGAGGCACTTTAGGATATACTGCAGGAAGAGTGGGAGAAGA
>NW_027192237.1:56906-58277 GCF_041956535.1 Calcarisporiella thermophila
GTTTGAAAAATCGACTTTTATGGATAACTTTCAAGTAAAAGGGTTTTTTGCAAGGGCATATAGATGGAATGATCGGGCAAGGGTGTTTATAGTTGATGTACGTAACGCAACTTGCAGTACCTCCATTTGGAGATATAAGACGAAATAATGAGAAATTAAAAAAACATGGGCTCAATTTTTAAGTCCAATGTACGATATCAAGAGATGTTTTGATACCTTACACGTTTTTGAGGGCTGTTTTTTGCCTTAATTTCTCTAAAGCACTAAATTTAGAAAACAAGTGGTGTGTTCTCGCGCTCGTTCTCCTTGCTCGATATTAGTGGGCGGTCTGAACGAGTTTTTTCTGATTGATAGTCAAGTAAACATTGCATACTGACACATTTTGAGAAAACGTTGTAATGAAGATCAAAAAGAGTAGCAATTTGTTGGTACAAATAAGCTTATATTGAGAATAAAAGAATATGCGTTCATATCTTTTTGGATAGTGGCTCCATGAGCATGAGCTTATATCTGTTGATGGATGTCTATCTCAAGTATTATTTAAAATTAAAACAAAAAATTATAATAATAAAGTTATTGAATAAGCAAACTTTTCCAGATGGCGGATGGATTTTCAACGAAATTGCAAAAGTCATATATACGTTTTGTTAAAACTCAGCCTCCTATCTCTCGGAAAATTTTCGTTTAAACTTTTGTGATAATTATGAAATGGTATTGCCTTTATGTTATATTATTATAATATAAATCATCATTGGTATACTTCATGGGATAAAAGGACAATAAGAGCGATAAGAAAAACACTTTAATTTCATATACCTTCGTGCGGCATACTGTAAATTGCTTTCCATTCTGTCATTACTAGTGACAGCATATATGGTTTTATCGCTACTATCCACTCAAATTCACTTCTCCCTCTCTCTTTGGAGAACCATTACTCTTACTCTTACCGTTACGCTTCCCAATATTTACTGTATAGCCATTTTACAGCATCTATTTCTTAAATATTTATTTATTGGTTTCCTTAGCTATTTGATTTGCTAGATTTATATCTACAACTTTTATTTTCTATCCCCTCCTTTTTCCTTCTCCCTCTTCCATTCTCCTATTTTACCTATCCCTTTACGCTGAAATTTCACTCGTATAGAGCTACCTAGCTATTTGACCCATTCAGTTTGTTTACATCTACTCTTATTATCGAGTTCCTTAGATAGTTGGTTTATTCGATTTAGAGTTATACTTATTCTTATCCCCTTTTCCCCCCTTTTACTTCTATTTTATTCCTCTCTCTCTATAGTGAAATCTCACCAGCCTACTGATAACCACCACCCACACGAGTGCGACGTCATCAATTCTTACTTAAGCCTAGCGTAT
>NW_027192238.1:0-14840 GCF_041956535.1 Calcarisporiella thermophila
CGGAGCGGTAATAGAAAGTTCGGATAGAGCAAGACTAAAACTGGAGTGACGAAGCAACCCTTCCTCTCTCCCAATCCGCTCTTTCCCTCCTCCCCTCCTCTTTACTTCATACCTTTCACCAAATACCCGATCACTATATACATCTAATTTACCCTTTATTCCCCCCTTTTCTTATTTCATTGTAATCATTAAACTCTTGTAAGCTACGGAAACTAATAAAAGTCTCCGTTGATTGATCAAAAAAAAAAATAAGAGATTGGTTTTAATAATAATACTAATAGAATAATATAACCAGTGTATCCTCACCTTAAAAGAGAAAAATAAGAGATTGGTGAGGAACAACAAGACAAAATGGATGGATTTAAGTAAAGATAGGAAATCAGAAAAATGACTCAAAATAGATGTTCCCAAGGATAAACTAAAAATGCATCTTTTCAAAACAAACGATCACAAGAAAACAACAAAAGATCAATAACATAGCACTATATAATCTTATCCCTCGTCATGTGATGTCGTCGGGTGAACCGGCCTACATTAAAGACCGCCACCTCACTCCCCGAATCCCAGAGTGACTGCTTACGTGACTTCTCTGTACCAAAAACCAATATCCTCGTAACAGGAATGTTGGAAATTGTTATGCATATAATTAGAACCAATATGTGGCGCAGCAAAAGTGGAGGCTTAGTTTCAAAGACTAATTCAAAAAAGAAACGAACATTCCCCAATATTTTGAAGTCTTCCCCCCCTTCAAACGGAAACACCCGTCCATACACCACCAAGTAATGTATCTTATGCAGCTGCAGTTTCCAAGTCAGTCTCGATTTCATGGAAGCGAAATGGCGTGAATTCAGAATGCAACATGGCGGAGATTTTCACGAGATCCAACTCCGTAAACGCAATTCGATTCTACATAAAAGGAATTAGCCAACTCTGTGATGGAGTGCGTTTCACGAATCTTGGGCCACTATAAAGCCGATGCTTGTGGATGCCGATCCTAGACAGGATAGAAGGAGCGGAATTTGCCTTCAGCCCCAAATTCTTGGTGAATAATATCATCAAAAAGGATTCTCCCTTGAGGACGGACAAATACCTCTCTATAAAGGCTACGACGATCACCACAGCCTCTTGACTGTCAATCTACTCAACCTCTTAATGTAGCTAGAAGAAACCATTTTGGAGCATATACACCATTACTTCGAACAATATGCCCCAGTCGAGGAAATCAGAACGGAGCATTTCATTGTAAATGGCGTAAAATATATTCCGGACAAAACGTTCGTTACGCTCAATAATCTATGTAGAGTAGCAACAAAGTAATAATGAACAATAAGAAATAATAAAAGATTTCACAAGTTTCTGTTACAATAAAAATTAGAAAAAGATATTGTATTGTCCCAACGCAGCTTCAACTGTTTCTCCTATCGCCGCACTTTAGATGCACCACATGCTCTAGAGTATTTGAGGTATCACCACTTTCGTGCTTTTGCCAGTTCCCAGGACACCCCCGATATCCTACCTAGCACGACTGGTGATAGTATTGTAAGAAGCTTGGACATTGTCAAACCGGAATACAACATGGTCCCCATAAATTATATTTGCCAGTGTACTGAGTCGAGTGTGGTAAAAAGTTAGACTTATTCAACTCTAACCAGCCTATAATTTTGGTTATTTGAAGTTTTTCTTAGCATAGACATCTTAAACTAAATTCGTATTTTAAGAGGATTTATTTTCAAGGCAGATCGCCACTTTAATATTTTGCTTTGACTTAAGGAATATTCATGTGTATATGAGGTACAACCCAACTTTCAGCACATCGTTATGAGAAATGCAGTTAAAAAATATAGTACATATAAGAGAAGCTCTACTCTCTTCCGCGTACGATTTGAGACACAATCTTCGCAAATCTTTGGCCTTGGATGCGCGCCGTTTCGAGCTCGTTTTCAGACGGCAAGCGGGCTCCAGTCGGCGTGGTAATTGTACCGGCACCATAGGGAGACCCTCCGGTAATTTCATCGATTGTCGTGAGGTTCTTGTAAGCATGCTTATAACCGAGGGGCACGTAGATGATGCCGTGGTGGACCAAGGTGGTTAGGAAGGTGAGAGCGGTGGTCTCTTGCCCACCGTGCTGCGAGCTCGTTGAGAAGAACGTGCCGGCGAATTTCCCATCAAGGGCACCCTTTGCCCAGAGCTGACCAGTTGAATCGATGAACGATTGCCACTGAGCACTCTTATTACCGTAACGGGTGGGAACACCAAAGAGAATCCCGTCGGCTTCCGCCAGCTTATCGGGGGTGAGGATGGGGTCATCCGACTTGGGGGGAGCATGCATCTTTTCAAGGACTATAGCGAAAAAGGGCAAGCAATGAATAATTGGGTTGGTTTTTATCATCGAGCATCGATTAGTCTGCATTACCTTCTTGGGGGAGCGTTTCCGGAATCTGATAAACCTCGACCTCGACTCCGGGAATCTTTCTAACCCCCTCAGCTTCGGCGTGGGCCAAGGTGCGGACGTGGCCGTACAGGGAATAGTAAACAACAAATATTTTGACCATTTTTCCTGTGTGGTAGTAGACAGTAAAACGAGAATATAGTGTTTAGATCTAGGATGAAGTGAAGCTTCCTCGATTTCAGGCAGCCTAATTTTATATTAGTGCTTGCCCGAGAAAAATCTCCTCCTTTTGGAACACAGTCTCCTAGCGCATGAGTTTCTAAGCCACTGGGCTGAATTGCACAATACTCTTATCCGGTTGTGTGAGAACCTCAATGAATTTCCCAATTACACCTTGGGTGAAACAACGGCTCCAGAACTTTTAGTGCTCACGTCGCTTTCATGCTCGTATCAATTCAGCTCTCTCCCATGGTCTCCTCTATATGATATTGGAGGTGCCCCCTTTTTTCCTTTTGGACGAAAGTACTTGGGTCCTTTGGTTTATTTAAGTATATTATATAGGCGAAAGAAACTTTCGAATAAGAGTTAGTATAAGAATAAGAACCCGATTTTTTCAATTATTGAAAAAATCCAAGCTTGCATCCGTCGATCGAATAGAAGCGATATCTGAAGGCAATATCATAGCGATTTGTGGGATTTTTCCATTGCGTTTTCTCGCGGTGCTGAATCTCGCACTTTCGAAGAAGGCGCGTTCTATGGTATCAATCCCTTCCGATTGGCATCTGTTGTGGTTAAAAGTCGGATCAAAGGCTTGGACGATAATTGCTATGACTGATTTATGCTGTAGGGAGCTTCGTCGAAGAATTCTAAGCTTTAGTTCATTTGGAGGAGAATTCCAAACCTTCCAAGCTTCCTTTTAGATAGCTTTACATGAAGTGATGCGGTGAATCTCTTGTTCAAGTTGATGGTGCAAGCAATTTTGCCTTTCATCAATCATGTAACTTTATTATGATCAATAGATCTCGAACATTGCAAGCAGTTAGGTAAGGAGAAGATGAACACTACGGGAAATCGACGTGTTCCATGGTTATGTACTTTTGATTCGTAGTCGTAGTGATTGATATGTTGGCGTATAATAATAAACGCATTACTCATATCCATAATTAATGTAAATAAAGACTCAAGCTTTATTGATCATCTTAATGAGAGCGCTAATCGGTAAGTGGTCAACAATCACAACCTCGAAGCGAATGCCGGTGGGAAAAGCGTGATTAGAGCCCTCGTCATAACATTCAGCATCCATGGGGTGGACTAATACGCCCTCCATTTTTTTTCTTTTGGCCGCGAACCATACACCATCCTTCCCGCGAAATTTTCATTTTTCCATCAAAGTGGTATATTGAAAGTGGAGGATAGGTCCATACAATGTAATATATCGGAATTACAGTAAATGATTAACGTAAAAAAATTATGCATCTAGTTGGTTTCTTTTCTCTCGGCATTGGATTCAAAGGAGCGAGCAATGTGGAAAAGCTCAAGACAGAGGAGAAGGAAGAGGAGGCGAAAGGGGACTCGGTGAGGTATTTTCAGACACATCCTTGGTAAAGGAAGGTTCCTTTCCCGAGTCCACGTTCCATTTCCGGTTGTCTTCCACTATTCACTTCAAAAAGTGCTTGTTTATGAAGCGATCTGCACTCGATTTTTCTGCCCCAGCGGACGAAAGTTAGTATCTCGTTAAGTAGGTACGGCGGTGTTGGAGGTTTTGGCTCCTCAATCTGTCGGATCCCATCTATTTCTATGATTAAAGGGCATCTGTAGAGAGGTAGCGACAAGATCTCGGTCGCCGTCCATTTTGGTGATGCCACCGGACTACCTCCGAGCGTGCGCCACATTTGGAGCATGTTAAACCAGAACCCACCCTTGCGTTTGAGTTTGGACATGGGGAATGCGGTAGCAAAGGTGGCTGTACCATATCCTTCCGGTGCATATTTCCCTATTAGATTAAGGAGAGTGATGGTCATATGAAGATCCGGGGGGATCCAGTAGAGCTACATCCGTTGTTTTTGATATGAGTGCTGTGCTGACCCAGAATAGATCCAGTCGCGATCTCATTAGAGAGCTTCTGTGTGAGTACGTGAACTGGTCGCCTTTGGAGGAAAAGTGCCTGTGGACGTCCGTGAGGAAGGCCGCAGACGTGATCATCCGAAGTCTATGTGAGGAGCCTCTGCGGTTTTGGGAGTTAGGAGCTGGTGGTGTGCGGTCAATTGCTGGATCAAGATGTGTGTTGAAGTCGCCTCCCATTATTAACCGGTGTGCTTCCAGTGAGGCTGGAAATGTGTCATAGAAAGCCTGAGTGTCCGGCTCTGCGGATGGGGGCGTATACATTTATAAGGGTGATCGGGTAGGGGAGGAGAGGAGAAAGTGCCATACATTTTAGGACACGGCCTTCCAAGTCGATGTCCACGTCGGAAAGGATAATGTCGCCCACAATGAAAAAAATTTTTTTGATCAATCAGCGGAGACTTTTATTAGTTTCCGTAGCTTACAAGAGTTTAATTATTACAATGAAAAAAAGAAAGGGGGGAATAAAGGGCCCACAATGAATTTTTTTTTCCTCTAAGGACGCGGGAACTTGGGTCCTGTGGTTTATTTAATATATATTACAAATGTGAGATGTGCTTTCGGACAGGCTTATTGAGTACTAGAAGAACATGGGATATAATTAAAGAGTTCCGTGCTTGGAAATGTCGGATTAAGTGTTCTTATCTTCCTCGAAATCGAATGCTACTTCTTTGCTTTCATAAGGCCCACAATGAAAAATTCATGTGACTGGTTTTCCAAACTCTGTCTACAATATGATATAATTTGAAAACAAGCTGTTACGTGGGTTTTGGGGTTTATCGTGAATATTTGTACGTAAAGAAAACAAATGAAAGATTTTCTTAAAAAAAGAATAAGACAATAAATTTCAAGACTATTACTCAATATAAAAAAAACTAATCTGCCTCCCCGTTCACTCACGCTTGTATCTCTTCTTTTATAACAAAATTAAACTAAATAGAACGAACCGATTAAACAAACTGGTTAAACGAACTGAATAGACAAACTGGTTAAACAACTAGTTTAACAAAACAGAACAAACTTGCATAAAATTTTCAAAGCGCTAGTAATTTGCCGAAAGATTATTAAGGTAACAAAAACTAATTGTGCATAAAGTTAAAGAAGAAAAGAAGTTTTTTTTGGCTTATAGTGGCGCAGTTATGACTGTCTGTATGAAATACCGATATTCCCTCAACAAAGCCACCCAAGCCGTTGTAGTATAATGGTTAGTACATCACGTTGTGGCCGTGATGATCCCGGTTCGATTCCGGGCAACGGCAATAATGATTTTTAATTTTTTTTCTCTGTGTCGCAATTATCTCTATGACATGGCATTGGCAATCCGGATTTTCGACCAGATTTATTTACGACGTAAGGAGATTCATAACTTACGTGAAGCTCTCGATGGTAACGATGCTGCCCTCAGTCAATTTGGTTTTTTTGAATGTCGAATTAATATAATTTGTTTCTCTTATTGTAGAGCTCATTATATATATAGAGGAGCATAGTCCAGAATCTACGCCATCTGCTTGCATCCTCATATACACTCTGCGAGAAGCTCTTCAATCTGGAGCATTATTTACCACTGAAATAGATACTATGATTAATATGCTTGATAGCCTGGAGCGGATAAGAAGAGAGTGTGTTAATGCAACGAGAGCGGTCTCGAATGCGGAGGGCTGTGAAGAAGATAAATCAATGATAATGAGATTTGAGAACATATTCGTTGCCTTCAAGCGTGAAGTAATATTTTTCTTCTATTTGATTTCCTTCCCTTCATTTTATAATAGCGTTTTCAACCTTTTAGAGAGTTTTGCGTGAGCTATTAACTAGCCCTTTTGATCCTGCAAAGTAGGACCTCTATGCTGACTTGGCAATTTCGGCTCTGCCCTTTAATGTCTTTTTAATTCCTCTTTTAGCTGCCTTACCATTATTAATCGTCATTTTCCGCTCAAAATATTATCTACGGCTCCTCATCTTCAATTGCAGTACATCGCGACTCCACGAACACAGCTTGTTGAGTTAATAGGCAACGTTGAAGAGTTCTTAGTGATGTCAAGGAAAAATAAAATACGGAAACGCAGGTAGAATACTCCCTCCTCATCTACTTTTGGGTATATTCTATTAATTATAGTAGCGCGTTTGTATTAGAAAAAAAATGGAGAAAACTTGGGAAGAAGATAAGAGTGAGCATATTCAACAGTGCCCTGCTCTCAAACAGGCGCTTTCAATGGTTAGCTGGGAATTGGTTGTAAATGCAGCAGGCAGATACCTCGATCTGGCAGAAACTCAAATAACAGAAGCAATGAAGGTGCAAGAGCTAGCGGACGACAGTGTTATTACTATAGTCGAGGAGGTAACTTGGGTTTGGTACCCTTTCTTCTCCCATATCAACTAATTCCTTATTTCGCTTCTAGCTCATCCAGTTTGTGGGCGTGCAGCAGTCCTGACTCTGTCCCAAAAACTATACCCATGGACCACTTGCATTTTGTCATTTTTTTAAGATTAGCATTCGCCTTTTATTTGATTTCATTTGAAAAAAGGCCATATAATAAAATGAAAAGAGAGAGAAGAGGAAAAAAAAAGAAACGAAAGGTAAGAGCTGGTTTCATTACTGAAGTCTAGAACATATATAAATATACATCTCAATCTAAAAGAGGCAAAAATAAGAGAATATGACTCCACGATATATATAAAGCATTCAACATTCCCACCCTCATTGTCGTCGCCGATTTTCTCCTCCTCATTTAGCGTAGAAACTATTGTACAGCCCAATTGTTTCAGGCGCGTCCACATCTGCTGCATTTACTTTCGTCTTGGCAGAGTCGTTTCGTGTCTGTTCAAGCCCCGTAAGATATTCCATCGTCACCCCTCCCGTCACGTAATTGCCATCAAACACCGAGCAGTCGAACTGTTTCAGAGAAGGATTCAACTTCCGGCAAGCCTCAATTAAATCAGATAAGTCTTGGAAGATGATTTGGTCGGCGCCGATCTCGTGAGCTATTTCGTCATCATTGCGGTTGTACGCAACAAGCTCCATGCGGGAGGGCATATCGATGCCGTAGACGTTGGGAAAGCGAATGGCAGGAGCGCACGAGGCAATGTAGACCTTTTTTGCGCCAGCTTCTCGTGCCATCTGGATGATTTGCTGGGAAGTAGTGCCACGTACTACTGAATCGTCGACGAGCAGCACATTTTTCCCAGAAAATTCTAGAGCCATAGCATTCAATTTTCTCCGAACATTTTTTCTGCGCAAGTGTTGACCTGGCATGATGAAAGTACGCCCCACATACCGATTTTTGATGAATCCTTCTCTGTATGGAATCCCTAGCTTGTGGGACAGCTGGAGAGCAGCAACACGACTTGTGTCGGGCACCGGAATCACAACGTCCAACTCACTCAATTTGTCACCCAGTGATGCGGCAACCTTGGTTGCAAGAGCCTCACCCATAGACAGTCGCGACTGGTACACCGAGATTCCGTCCATTATACTGTCGGGTCTTGCAAAGTAAACGTACTCGAAAATGCATGGTGAGTAGCTTTGAGGCTCAACCAGCTGGCGCCGGCTCAGCTGTTGCCGAGTAATGATGATTGCTTCGCCCGGATTCACATCCTCAAATCCGGAAAAGCCTAGTGCATCCAGCACTACACTCTCAGATGAAAACATGTAGTCAGTGCCCTTGCTTGAAGTACGTCGTCCAAACCCGATTGGCCTGATGCCATTAGGATCACGGAAGCCGATGATGCCAAAGCCAGCAATCATAGCGACGCATGCATAACCGCCCTTACATTGCTGGAAGAGATTCTTGATGGCCATGAAAATATCCTCTTCATTAATTCTATTTTCAATCATAAGTGAGTTATAAAATTCTCAAGATGGATGGTGGATAAAACAAAAAAATAAAGCAGCAAGTGTAATAAATAAAATATTAAATATTTACCTAAATTTGCCTGTTTTCTGTAGATTGTTGGCAAAAATATTTAATAGCAGCTCCGAATCAGAATCAGTATTGATATGTCGATGAGCCTCCATATCTAGGAAGTTCTTAAGTTCACTAGCATTAATGAGGTTTCCGTTCTGGTAAAAATAAAGGTATCGTATTGGAGTTAGTATGAGAGGAGAGAAGCGGAGAGATATAGAGGTTGATTTACATGTGCAAGCACGATGCCATAGGGACTGTTCACATAAAAAGGTTGCGCTTCTGAGAGGGATGAGGTACCCGCGGTCGGATATCTCACTAAAAAATGTATGAATAATTTGGGTGAATCAATACAATTCAAATTGACTTCCAATAAATTTTATTACCATGACCAACTCCCATGCTGCCAATAAGTCGTAGCAATTGTTTCTCATCGAAAACATCGCGGACCATGCCGTTGCCTTTGCACTGGTACAAACGGCCTTTGTAACCGCAAGTAACGATACCAGCAGCATCCTAAGGTTGACATTGCAAATTAGAACATATTAATTAATATAAAATATAGAAGGCCTTGGGTTAACATTAGGAAGAATGGGAGAGAAGATTTGAATTTAAGAGGAGTATGATCTTTATGAAGAGAGAATATTGAATATATACCTGACCGCGGTGTTGCAGAATGGATAGACCTTCAAAAAGCTCGGGGCATACAGCACCTTCGGGATCAGCGAGCAGGAGTGCTTCGATACCGCACATAGTTTTTTTCTGCTTGGACCTTTGAAATAGCAATAGGAGAAAGTGAAAAGAAAAATGTCCACTTCGGCAGCTGAACTTCAATTTTCTTTGTTTACAGTGCAATTAGTAAATTGAATTTGAAATTTCAGTGTGACTATTGGGTTTTTTCTCACAACCCTCATTACTAATGTCTCTGTAGAGACCATTATATTTATTGATTGTCCTCTATTGCTCTTGGATAGTATGGCTGAAGGTAACTGTAGTAACTAATACATAGGTGGATTTTTCATTAAATATTGAGACCAAGCTATTGAAATAAAGTTTAACCATTTTGTGAATATGATAAACTCAGCATCGCATTAAACTATTATGAAATCAGCTTGACGATTGGAATGATTTGTTTAGATATGTATACTGATTGCCACATTTTCTTTGGTATAGATCTAACATCCTACATGTGAAGTTAATTGAGCCTGCACAGAATTGAAAAAGCTTCCCCTGCTAGAGTGAGAATTTCTGGATGTAGCCTGAAAGGAATAGTGACCAGGTTGTTTCTTTTCTTTGTAAGCAAATGTATAAAATAAAATTTCCAATGTAATGTAATACATGCTACTCTACACGTAAATTTATCGATGCTATGATTTCTGGACTACAATGACTCGAGATTAGTCTTCAAATTCTAAAAACAACGAAAACTCATTTGCATTTAAGGGTGGCATATGGAAGTATGGCCAATTGCTTTACCTATACTTGACCGACAAGTGTTTCGATTATTTTTATAAAAATGTAAAGGAGGCAAACAAGTAGAGCATTTACATCCACTAGTTCCATGATGGGCTTCTTTTTCTCATCAGCAAAACCATTGAAACTACCAGCAAGAATAGAGTATTTAAGTCTGCATTTGGATTTCAAGCCACAAACAGTGACATTCTGCTGCAGAAACCTGCATCGAAAATCATCTGTCAACGGATTGCTGACGTAGACAATAATTTAAATCCTAAACTTTCTTTTGCTATTTTCTCTTTACTTAAACTATATCCATAACAGTCGTAATGGCGGCGTTGAGTGAGTTTAAAGAAACTCTTAGCTCGGAGGTCTATGTTGATATCGAGAAACTGCGAGATAGTGCTCGTCATGGAATACCGGCAGAAGTTCGAAGGGTAAAGCTTCAAGATTGGGATCCTGAATAATTTTACACCAATTATCCATCGTCCATGCAGCATATGTTCTAAACATTCATTCTTAGGATGTTTGGAAGTTCCTGCTCGGAGTCGAGGAGGCCGACCGCTGTAAATTGCTTCTTGTCATCTTTGATCTTCCACCATTCTGATTTTTTTTTTTTAATATTCTTTTTTTCCCCTCCACTCCTTCACATTCTTACAGCGAAAGAGCTCTCCCACATTAAAGCAAAATCAGAAGAATACCAGCAAATCGATAAAGAAAATCACGAGATAACTAAACGTGTAAGAGGAGAAGTAAGTCGTTACCAGCGGCGACTAAACTTACCTATGACCAAGGAGATGAGCACTATTTTTGAGCGAGTCATTTGCGCGTATATAAATCATAACCGACATATTGACTACTCACCCGCACTCATATCCTTATGTGGACCATTCGTATTAACGCTGCAGAAGGAATCTGAGATATACTATTGTTTTGAAAAGCTCATGCACATACTGAGTACGTGTTTTACTAAATTAGAAGTTTAAAATATCGATAAACAATAATTGTTTTATAGATGATTATTCTGCTGCACATTCTATCAACGAACGAGTAGCCAACTTTGTAACACTATTTCGGTCAACCATTCCCGACCTGTAAGTGACATTTTGAGGAACTATAATCTGTTACGCTTTATTACTTCACATATTTGCATATATGAATGAATATCTGTCTTTAGATATAGTTATTTCGAAGAAGAGGAGGTCGATCTGAACGAGTGGGTAACATCCTGGCTACAATATTTACTTTCCAGAGAGCTTCAAATGGAAAACCTTCTTCGGCTATGGGGTTGATTCTAAGTTTATATTCTATTTTATTTTCTCGATGAATTTTAATCCTTTTTTATTATTAAGACACCTATTTTTCTACCCCTGACTTCCTTGATTTTCATCCTTATGTTTGCTTGGGTATGGCCTTTTTTTTTCGTTTCTATCTGAATATTCTAATCGATAATCGTTGGCTCTTTTATATTTTTTGACCTACCTGTATATAGCACTTCTTAAGCATAGTAAGGAACACCTCGAGGAGTTGGAGCAGTCGGAAATTCGAACATTATTATTACGGCTACCCACCCTAGAAATTGATCAGGTATTTATGAAGTAGCAATTTTTATTTACTTGGTCTTATATATTATTTTATGGAAGATCATCAATCAAGCATATAATATTCGGCACGAGATCTTGGAGCGTCAAATATCTGACGGGTTGTAATTAGGAAAGGAATGAATTGTATACTTTTTATTTATTGAGCTTTTCAAAGGTTTTTTTTTTGTAATCTTTCTCTAAGGAAATTCAAAATTTTTTAGTCCTGAATTTCAAAATATAAGAGAAGTGGGAATGAAAATTCTTTAGATATAATCAATTTTAAGAAGGGTAATGAAAGTGGCTTAGTGAGCTTCTCTTTTCATATATTTTCATCCAATGCAGGCTTGATGTATGAGGACTAGTGGCTTTTACATCCTAATGGGGTCTCAATTTCTTCCTAACCCTAAGTTCAAAATTCATTAAGAACAGTACAAATTTTCGTATATGAATCTTTTGAAATTGTTAATGACTTAATTTCTCCTTGAATATTTGCGATTCTTATTTATGACATTTGCACACGGAACATTTATTCTCTTTGATAGGGGGTTCACTTTGGATCAACTAAAAGTTTCGCAAAAAAGTTCGTCGTCCTGTTAGCTTGCCAATTATTTTTCTCTCATATTTATATAAACTCTCTTAATTCATTTAGTTTCTGTGCATTTATTGGAAAAATTAAGAAAACGAAATGAGCCCGTGGGTTTAGCTGCACTTGTACCAGAGCTGCTTGTTGATTTCACATGCAATCACGCACAAATCTGCAACGCGATATATCGACAAATGTAACATGGCAAATTCTTGCATTTAGTTCGAATGTCAATGAAACAATGTCTTTTTAAAAATTAGTAGAAGTGGTAATAATAGCTCTCAAGATTTTCCTACAGTCCTCGAACAAATTACCGAGTTAGCAAAGCGTTCGATTGGGTCAGCTAAGAAATGCCAACTAATTGCATTTACTTCGATTTCACTTTCAGCTGGTATGAGCTATTCCCAAATTTATCAATATGACTTTGATGACATATTTTTTTATATTCAATAGAGCAGCTCTCTCTGTCCTATATGAATTTCAGCTACGTTCATATTGTTACATTTTCGTTAACTGACAGTGGAGAATGTAATTTTGTTTTGAAACATAAGGCAAAATCTTATTTCTGGAATCTTTCACCACGTGGAAGTTGCTGGCTATTACGTGAGATTCCTTTGCCCCCCTCTGGAGTTACTGCCTGTGTCGAAGGGATCATTAAATATTGTACGTATTTGGGTTTTAAAAACGGGGTAGTGTGAATTGTGAGAATAACGATAGTTATAGATAAAGCAAATATTTCGCGTATTATTCTAGGCGCATTGGAGACCCATGTACTGACTTTGCCATTTTTTGACGTTGAATATGAAGCAGGTAAATTGAAAGGCCCTTTATAATGCATCAGTTATATTTTGAAACTAATTTAATCTCAACATTTTGTAGCATTTTTTCCCGATACTATTACACTGGCCGGCTTCATGGAGGGAGCAAATTTAAAGATGCTTCCATCCACTACTGAATATCGGCTAACTAATGATCCTTGCAATTCTCCAAAAGTATAGCTATTCCAGATTATTCACTTAGAGAGATCGCTCATAACGCTTTAATCATAACAGGCAAATCATGTATATAACTTAATAAATGATATGCTCAATGCCCGGAAAAATATGATTGTTTTGGTGGAGAGTCAACGCCAGCAAGGCATTATTATGCCATTTCCGGATGCGAACTGTTTAGGTTTGTGTAGATAATTTAGAATACTTAAGCAATACTCGTTTTCTCCATGAGTTATATATCATCAGATCTTATCTTGAAGATGTTACCGCAGGGCCTTGAAATTACAGAGGTGGGATCGGCATGGCCCTTTGCAAAACGTCAGGAAGATATCGACTTAGCAATTTCGCGAGCCAGAAGTTATATGAATTCAATAGAACAAACTGACATACCTATCATTCGACCCGAATATCTCCAAGTAAGTGCCATTTTTAATGGCAAGATTCTTTATTTTGCAGGCTCTCCGATATAATATTTCCTATTGATTTTCTGCCAGACATGCTTACAAAACCTTAGTAAATACTGCGACCAGCTTCCACAAGATGCTAACCTCTTCAATAGCACGTAAGATATCTCTTATATTTATACTTTGGCGCAAATCTGGTTATCAATTTCAGTATATTCTGTAGCATTACTCAACTAGAAAATATCATATCAACGTACAAGTATGATTCATTGGCAGAATCAATTGTGAAGATATTGGAATCAAAACGAAGGTGATATATTTTCCCAACCTCCAATATATATTTTGTCATATAGATCGATTTTCTTTCCGCTTCTATCCAATAGGAATCTTCTTCCAACATCTCCTTCGTTTACTATAATATCACAACAACTCGCTCATTTTCAACGAGAGGCAATTGAGGAACCGGTGCAACATCAATCCTCGCGCCTATCTTTAATGGACCTTATATAACCATGTCATGAAGAATTAAAGCAAATAAAACTGGAATCATTCGCTAATACTTTTATATATTCCAATTATAATAGAAAAAAAAATTTTTTTTGCTATACTATGGATACAACTCTATACCCAAGTTGATCTATATGGATGTTTTATAAAGGTTTGTTTTCAGTGAAAAAAATTGTTATTTATACTGTTAAAATTTTCCTGAATACTTAACGTGAACTCTGCATTTTTTATATCTTTTCTGGCAACCTCAATGATATTTTGTTATAAAAAATAATCAAGGATCAAGGCACCCGATCCAACTACTAAACCTGTCATATCCTGCTAATTAGCTTCAAGTCTTATCTGAGAGACCTTTTCATGTGTGTTTCTCGGTTTTACTTTTGAACTTTCATTAAGAGAGTTCGAATTACTTTGTATATACGAAAAAAAAAAAATACAACTCAGCAACTTAAGGAGTTACATGCACGAGTTAAATAAGTCATGACCACGCTTCCTGTGGATTCTAGAGAAAAAGACCATTGCAGAGTTCGTAGCGGGCGTCAAGGAAGAGAGCACGTACAATCTGACTTTTCAGTTCGTTCATGAGCGTTTGCCTTTGCGTGACCCTAGATGTTCCTTCGATAGGTTAACCTTTGCACAGTACTAGGTATCAGTAGCTGTTATGTTTGATTTTAAGCTATAATACTATTAACAGTTAATAGTAACAAAATATATTGAAAAATATAATCCGGCCACCCGGATTCGAACCAGGGACCTAAAGATTGCTATGGATCACTACAGTCTTCCGCTCTACCAGCTGAGCTATAGCCGGATATCAGATATTTTTTTTCGTATGCTTGTTGTGTGGAATATTGGGAGGTGTTGAGATAATGTACGTATCCCGCTTATCCTTGGTGGGATGCCGATG
>NW_027192238.1:18701-21763 GCF_041956535.1 Calcarisporiella thermophila
AGGAGGGTACGGTGTTCTGGCAGTAGAGTGTTTTCAATGTGGCCTAGGAGTTCTTCTTGGTCCGCCGAGGATGTTGGGCCGGCGGAGTATAGTTCTGTGTAGAAGCGGTTTGTTAGTATGGCCATTTCACTTGGGTCCTCAGTATTTACTCCGTCTGGCTTTTTGAGTGCCGTCATCGCGTTGACGGCTCGTCGACCCGCGATTCGGCGGTGGAAGTAGGCTGAGGATTTTTCCCCCGCGTCGGTCCACGTTATTCTGGGTAGTATATCTGTTTTTTTTTTGATCAAACTGGGTAGTATATCTTTTTTTTTTGGGATCTGGGTAGTATATCTGATTTTTTGATCAAAGTGGACAGCGATCACGAAATAATAGTGATGCTGGTGGGGGAAGTGGGATTCGAACCCACGCCTTTTCATTCGGCATCCCTGGGATAGTCCACTACACCATCCCTTCCCCCTGGGTAGTATATCTGAACCAAAAAATGTGACTGAAAAATTAGTAGTTAAATAACATTAAAAACGAAAAATTTTGTGCGAGATTCCGGCTATAGCTCAGCTGGTAGAGCGGAAGACTGTAGTGTCTCAGCAATCTTTAGGTCCCTGGTTCGAATCCGGGTGGCCGGAACATATTTTGAACTAATCTTTTAACCAACATGTAAATATTTGCTATATGTAAACTTTGAAAATTATAATATAAAGCTTTTGAATAGTCTCTACATTTTTTTCATTAAAATTGAGGTTCAGGATCAAATTGCTCAACTGGAATTTTGTGAATGAAAATTTTTGTGACAATTATAGGAAATCTTATGAAAGTTGGTTAATATAGTTATAATCGGTTATTTAAGGTGAAGCTTTGGCTTTACCAGTATACGATATCCCATAAATAAAAAAAAAAGAAGGAATTAAAGAAAAAGTATACTAAATGCCTGAAACCATCAGGTGTTTTGTAAGAAATATAGGTAGAAAAGAAGAAAGAAAAGGAAGCGGAATAGAGTATATAAAGAAGAGAGTGTGTCACTGCATTATCTGCCTTTTTTCTTGTTAGGAAAATCTTTTTTAAAAGTATCCTTTTACTGCATAACCCACTAGATTTTTTTTTTAAATACGGATCTTTATTGTAATGTATCCTAATGATATTAGTTGACGAAGGTGAATCAAAGATAGTATGCCTATGTGTAGGTTATAGCCAATTACTTAGGCAGATGTTACAGGATAAGTAAGAAGCTGTAATAGTAGAGAGTTCAGACACGACAAGTTAGAGTGATAGTAGAGAACTCAAATCGGACAAGACAAAGACAATACAAGTGGAGAGGTCAGATACGAAAAGACAGAATGCGAGTGATTTTACATCCAATACTGTTACGGGCAAAAGGAGTTTTGTGTGGAGGGGTATCCGGATCTTGATAGAAATAAGAGATTTATCTTAATAATTCAGGGAATTGGTGTTGAACATTAAAATAAACCAAAGGATTTAAATAGAATTGTGATCAAAGGAGAATAATTCTCACTGGTGTTCAAAGATGAGATAGATAAGACAACAAAGTATCAATCAACATCAACAAGATAGCCATGAGGGAGTATAAGGGTAACCACGAGGGCGGCGAGTAACCATGAGGGGTCGGCAACGTAGCGGTAATCAATTCTATTGGCTGCTCTACTTGAAAGATATCGCGCTTTCTGAACGTCTTTTTTTTTGATCAATGTTGAGTCTTTATTGTTTGTAAAGACTCTAAAGTACAATGGTTACATTAATAGAAGCAATAAAGTGAAGAGGTAACTAATGATGAAGCTTAAGGGGATAATTTAGAACGAATTGAAATGGTGGTCATGCCGGATTTCGGCGCAAAAGGTAGAGGAGTGGTGAGATTCAACTAGCTGTGTATACCAAAGAATGACGTGAGAGATGGGGTGGAGAGTAAAAAGGAAGTAGAGGGTAGGAAGGAGATAAATTAGGGGTTACTGCATTATCCCAGTATCAGAGCCGCTCCGATCGTTCCTTCTCTAACCGCGCCCAGTTTGCACCACCTTTTTCGGAACTGTTCAATTTGCTGTTTTTTTTTGTGCTCGTATTATTTCGGCTCCTATAGCTTCCTCAATATCTAATCTGGCCCGGTTGATGATTATTTCGGGTGAGACTCGGGTGCTTTCAAAATGGAAGGCAATTCGGTCTCGGTGGATTTGCCATAACACGGAGTCAAAGACAATTTGGGCTACGTGTCTCGCTGTTCTCGAGGATTCCGTTAGGTCTCCTAAAATGAGGTTGCGAGCAGTCAGCACCTGAGTATTCTGGGGCCCTGCGATGGTGACGATGCACCTCTCCGCCCATTGCCACACTGGCGTGAGTTCAGGACAATCGAAGAATGTATGGCGAATTGTGCCTCTCGAAGCGTTGCATCGGGTGCACTTCGGGTCGTGACCGGGAAATGTCGAGTTAGTGATCACTCGTTCCACAAGAATTCGCCAGCGTAGCGCACGGTGCTTTGGGAGAGTGGGGCGTTTGTGAACGAGGGTCCAGATTTTCTTCCAATCCTCGGGCGTAGATCCAGCCTCGGGCCAGGATTGAGGCACCAGTATGTTCGGCTCTAAAGAGCCGTTGCGCCTGAAGTGACGTCCATGTCGGGTAGAGTATTCCGCTACGGGCCTGCCGGCCAGGTTGCAATGATAGAGTGGGAAACAAGGGTGAGAGTGTTGTTGCGGTATATCAGTGCACTCCGTGACCTTTGCAACTAAACTCGGGGGTAGGTTAATATACCCGTAGTCCCTTCTGTGAGAGTAGCTGCAGTAACGACGGCGACACGCGTTCCTTAGCTTTTCAGTGGGATGCGCAGAGTATCTACGCTCCATTTCCGATTGTCTTCCAATATTCCCGTCAAATAAAGCCTGAGTATGGAGCGATCTGCACTCGGTTTGTCCTCCCCAGCGTACAAAAGTAAGAATCTCATTGAGCAAGTATGGCGGTGTTGGGGGTTTTGGCTCCTCCATCTGCCGGCCCGCTTTCTGAATGTCTATGTGACTGCCTCTGTGGCTTCCCCGTACAAGAACCAACTATCTCGTAACAAAACT
>NW_027192238.1:22908-32384 GCF_041956535.1 Calcarisporiella thermophila
TATTTGGTGAAAGGTATGAAGTAAAGAGGAGGGGACGAGGGGAGGAGGGAAAGAGCGGATTGGGAGAGAGGAAGGGTTGCTTCGTCACTCCAGTTTTAGTCTTGCTCTATCCGAACTTTCTATTACCGCTCCGTGACTGCACCACCTTCTTCGGAATAACTCTATCTCTCGTCTTTTACGTGCCTTTATCAGTTCACCTCCGATAGCCTCCTCGATGTCCATTTTGGCACGGAGGATGATTGTCTCGGGTGAATCTCACCTCCCGAGTATCTAATTTTTTGATCAATCAATGGAAAATTTTATTTAATTTCCATATATTACATGAAGTTAATGTCAATGGACTTAACATGACGAGATATAGGTCCTTGGTAGATAGGCGTTCAATCGATTTGCGTGGATCGTAGTTGTCGTGAATAGCATGTACGTGAAACCGATGGAATCTTTGTACTTATCGTAGGAGCGACCTTTTCAATAATGTAGACTCAATTTCTGATCAAGTGGACAGCAGTCACAAACTAAGAGTAAGTGCTGGTGGGGGAAGTGGGATTTGAACCCACGCCGTTCTCATCGGCATACCAGGGATAGTCCACTACACTAACCCTCCCCCAACCCTCCCCCCTATTATTAGTTTCTTTATATTTTCAATCTCTTTTCAAATATCTCCTTAAACTATCTTGAGCATACGAAAAAAAATATCTGATATCCGGCTATAGCTCAGCTGGTAGAGCGGAAGACTGTAGTGATCCATAGCAATCTTTAGGTCCCTGGTTCGAATCCGGGTGGCCGGACACTTTTTAATTGATCTTGTCAAATTTTTAGTTTATTTATATTATAAACTTCATCTAAATTGATTTTTACAAATGTTCGCATTCTTTCACTTGTATATACTCATTTACTTCAATTTTAGCAATGGCATATATATAATAATTATTATCAAAAAAATACATACTTTCGATTGAAATTAGTTACCATTAGCACCTAGGAGCTTGACGAATGAAGTTTCAGCTCCTGATATCTTTTTATAATCAATATCCGTTACAACCATTGCCTAAAATTCAGATTTCCAACTATTATCAATCAAAATCTCACCCCAGTTTATTCGACCGATTTATTATTCTTTATATAATCCCAAGGAAACGTGCTCAATCTCTCCCTTCAAGTCTGGGTCTGTCTTCCACCAATAGTTCACCGACAAAGATCCAAATGGAAATAAAAGAAAATAGATGCCAAGGAATGTTATGAGCCATTTTATTACGTGTAGTAGACAGTTGCAGAGGGAGGAGGGGACATAGCGTCAGAGCAGAGAAGTGTACAAGATTGGAAATAAAATAAACAGTTTAAACAAGCATCTTTGACATATATGGTCCATCAAGCTTATATCCTAGCTTTGCGTAATATTTGCGCACCCCTACTCCTGAAATGACGCTTATTTTCACGCTCCCATGTTCCTCTCGGGCAATGCGCTCAGCCTCCTCCATCAGCAATGTACCATATCCTTGATGCTGGAATTTGGTTGGGTCGCGGCTGTGCATGGGGACCACCGATCCGTATACATGCAGCTCTCGGACTATTGATGTCTGCCCCACTGAGGTCAGCTCAGGTCGGAAAGTTTGAGGGGAGCATTTGCGTAGTCGTAGCAGTCCAATCAGAATATCCTGTTCGGGGTCCTCGTAGGAGAGGAATGTCTCCCATCCACCGTTGGCGGTGTAATCTCTTCGGATAAGCTCAACTTGGTGGGGGCGGACTTTATTGTGTACCTCTTGTATACCAACTTCACGCGTGCGCACATCTCGACACTCAGTTCCCAAGTCTTTCATTCGCTGAAGGGCAAGCTCACGCAAATTTCCGTGCTCCACTCCCGAAGTAACTAGGGGCATGGGGATGTCACGCTGAACTCGGTATACTCGCGTCCATGGAGGCACAAGTGCAAGAATTTTAGCAACAAGATCTATGAGTGCATTGGGCGTGTAATTCTTGTATCTGCCAGTGCGCCACAGTTCGTAGAGACCTGTGCCGCGGATAACTAGTGTTGGATAGAGTTTCAATCCATCAGAACGGAAAGCAGGGTTCTCAAAATACTCTTTGAATTGTTCAATGTCTCTCTCCATTCCCACGTTGGGCAAGTCTGGCATCATATGGGCCACCACTTTAAATCCGGCATCCTTAGCTAGATGGAAAGATTCACATACAGCACGAACAGTATGGCCACGGTTCGTGTCGCGAGCAACGTCTTCATACACACTCTGCACACCAATCTCTAGCCGAGTACATCCATATCGTAACATTTGACTACAAAGAATAGATGCCTTGTAAAATCATAGAGAATAAATTAGTTCATTGTTCAAGCCTCACATACCTCAGATGTGGTTTCAGACAGTAATCTGGCCGTGTTTCAATAGTAATTCCAATACATTTAGTTTCGCTCTGTTCAGAAAATCGTACTGCTTCATCTACATCGTTGCTAGCATTTCCGGATAGCGCGTCATGCAAATTGGAGATAAACCAATTACGATAGTCCTCGTTCATAGACATGAATGTGCCTCCCATGATTATATATTCAACCTTGTCAACGGAATGACCCAAACTACGGAGTTGTTCAATGCGTCCGCGTGATTGTTCAAACGGGTCATAGCGCGCACGGATTGCACGCATGCTCGTGGGCTCGTACCCTGTGTATGATTGCGTCGAATATTCGAAATCGGAATCTGGCCCACCTGGGCAATAAACACAAATATTTCCAGTCATTGCGATGTGCGGGCATCGATGGGGTTTGCACATAACTGCAACGACTGCAATCCCAGAGGCAGTTCGTACCGGTTTTGCTTTTAATTTTGGAAGCAGAGCATTCTTGTGTTGTTCAGGTATAGCTGCAATAATTTCTACGAGTCGAGGCTGTCGTTCAAGCTTATTGTTGCGTGAACACCGAGCTTTAACGGCATTGAGATTAACATCTTTTCCACGTTCATGAGCTTCAATTAGCTCTTGAACGATTTCAGCGCAAGCTTTAACAGTGAGTTCTGCCTAGAAAGAGATAAGAAAATAATTATCAAGATGAATCAAGCCTAGATTATTGTAAATATGTTCAGTGTACCTGAGTAGGACCTAGATCATTGGAAATAATTTTAACGAGTTTAATAATGATCAGTTAAATCAAAGATTTTCAGCATAAATTTACTTACCTTTCTTTGATTTATTTACCATGGTCGCTACGGCTCTCGATCAATTATTGATTTGAAGTTATCAAGTAGAAATGCCTTTGGTGGCTTATTGTTTGTTATTTTTCGAACATAATTAATTTTGGAACCTAAAGACAAAGACCTAGAAAAATATTATCAAAATAAAAAATACTACTTTGAAACTTCATAGAAAGCTCGTTTGGCTTTCAGAAATATAAAACCAAGCTATAGAGGTGTATACCAAATCTTGCAGAAAAAGTTTTAATAAAAAGATTTATAAAAATTATATATAGCAGAAAGGGAAAAGGAGATTTATTAGAAAAAAAAAGGGGGGGGTGGGGAGGGGAGTAAAAGGGGAAAGGGGAGGTAAGGGGAAAAATAAAAAAAAACTCGACAAAAGATTTAATTCCGAATTTCCCAACTTCAAGAATATTTAAAGAAAATTTGCACTCACCCTGCCACTCACAAATCCATATTATATCGAATTTTTTGAAAAAAAAAATAAAAAAATATATAAAAAAATTTTAATCCTAGGCACATTTTTCTACTGACTAGCTCTTTTAACCATTTCACGCGCCCAGCGAGCTACATCTTTAGTTTGAGCATTAAGGTGAGGGTTCGTTCTAACGTCACGGAAAAGTGCACCAATCCAGTCAGATTGGAACAGTTGTTTGCATTGGCCATTCTGGAAGGCTTCACCCAAATCACTAAAAAAGAAATATAATTAGTTTCATTCACTTTACCATTGGCAACTTAATTTAAGAATTTAGATGAATTACCCTACGAGGCCTACGAGGTTACGCGTTACAGAAGTGGAGCGGTCCTGATCTGAAAACACCATGTGGATGAAGCCGAACATCGTTTGAACATGCGGGATAAGAAGTTGAGCTAAAATTAATGGAGAGCACATGAGAAACCGGCGGTTCATTTTCAAAATGTCTAACAAGTTACCCTTGTCGCCACTCTTCATGGCTTGGGTGATCCCTACAAATGCCTCTAAAATTCCATCCCATAGAGCATTTTGGTAGTCAATCAAATCAAAGTTTGTTTTCTCTATGCGCGTCCCACATGCCTGATTCAGTACCATCATGGTAACATCAAGATATTTCTCAAATTTGTCTCCAATCGCAAGTGCGATATCGCCAAAGCATGAAAGAATCATGGGCTTAACGTCTTTATGCAAAACGGGATTCTGTAGATCCTGCATCAAGATTTGCATAAAATTATCGCAGAGAGGCGCAGCTTGTTCTCCGAGCGCGCGACAAACATCACCTACGAGACCCACAGCAATGCTGCAAAGCTGGTACTCCTCGGCATTCTGCAAAGCTTGCAACAACAATGGAAGGAATGGCTCAAGATAACGGGCAAATTCAGCATCAATAGCTAGTAAAGAAAATGATCAATTAATTCAATTCTTTATAATCACTCAGTTCACAAGCCATTTACCAGCGGCAAGCGCCCCTGCGACCAGGAAGCAATCTTCATATACATCTTTCGATGCAACATGTAGCAACTGGAGGACGATGGTCATAATCTTGTCTGCAAGCGAGATTATCTCATGTCCAAGTTTACGGATAACGTTCTAAAAAAAGGAGGTATTGGTAAATGTATTCAAACCGTTAAAAAGTCATCTTACTGTTAACACGCTCAATTGATTGGATTGAAGCTCGGAATGTGCCTTTTTGTCATCGCCGCTCACGAGTTGATTCTTAAATTAAAACGGTGAAATTAAGTAAAAGGATAGGTTAGAGCTAACTAAAAGAGATCAACACTAACCTGCATTCCAATGCTTGCTTCAAGTCGTTCAAGCATTGTGACGCCAAGCTTCGAAATTGTTGGATAACAATCTTTTGCCGCATTTTGTGTAAGGGTGGAAACAGCTTCGTAAGCAGAAGTACGGGATCGTGGCTCATTGTCAGGTCTAAAAAGAAAATGTAACCATCAAGAGGAAACACTTAGCAGGGGAGTTTGAACCCTTACTTCTCAGTAGTCGTCAAAAGAGCATTCACAATGCCCTCGAAATAAGGCGACATCGGGCCAGTATTATCATTGTCACGATCGGTACCAAACTCCTCAGAAAGACTCATCAGTGCCCACGAGCAATTAGCTACGATCCTGGTGTCTTCACTAAGACCGAGTACAAGAGACGATACTAGATTGTGGAGGTGCACCTCGATATTGATGGTGTTAGGAAGTACTTCGCACACACGACCCAAAGTCCAAGCGGCAGAATCTTTAACATGATGCACGGGATCTTTCATCATTTCTATCAACACCGGGAGAGCCTATAAATGATTTCACAGGAATTTGTTTAAATCTTTAATTATATTAAAGCGAAGAGATGAACTACCTGAGCAACCAATGGGGCAAGAATGTCCTCATTCGGACCGACAAGTATAGTTCCAAATGCCATAACTGCGGCATCCCGATAGCGCCAGTCATTGCTGCGTATATGATTCTCCACAAACGGGATGATCGGGCCGACAACAGCATCCTGCACACACTGCGCAAGCAATGACAAACAAGTTGCTGATGCCATTGCGGCATTCCAATCTTCCTCGTCAGCGTGTTCATCCTGGCGAGTAAGTAGCCAAAGTAGCACAGGCAGAATTTCTGAAAGAGCAGCGCGGGCAAAGTTATGCGAGCTTCGTTCAGGCTGTTCGCCAACTTCAAGCGCCTCAGCGATTTCCTCGGCAATGTTGATTTCCTCGTCACAAACGGTTGACCAGAACTCAATGGCCTGAAGCGCAACCTTCTCCTCTTCGTGTT
The DNA here is from genome assembly GCF_041956535.1 of Calcarisporiella thermophila. NCBI lineage: Eukaryota > Fungi > Calcarisporiellomycota > Calcarisporiellomycetes > Calcarisporiellales > Calcarisporiellaceae > Calcarisporiella > Calcarisporiella thermophila. The sequence goes on from NW_027192238.1 coordinate 28,854, forward strand.
TCATGCCAAGAATTGTTAGCTAATATATCAGCATCAATAGAGATTAGCATGTAAGTCAGACCAAATCGTTTCAAACAAAGGATATATTACGCCAAACAGAGCCTTTTCCATGTAGAATCGCATTTTGTCATAATATAACTGCATGATTCTAACAAGGCACTCGAAAGCCTGAGCCTGAACATCAACGCTGTTGCTCTGGGTTGCTTCGCAAACGACCTGCATAATGTAATTGCGCTCACCCTAATCGAAAAGACAAGCCTAGGTTAAAATAAAGCAAAACACTCTATAATGAAAGTTAGAAAGCACCTCACGCTCAAAGTTTTCCCTAACGAATTCAAGTGAGTTATGGAGTGCCTTTAAAGCTGCTAAACGAATTTCTTGGTTGGGTTCTTCTTTCCGTGCTCCCTGCACAACAGCAGTCAGGATTTGGTTTGCTTGGGCAGCCAGAATTTCTGGCTCCTAAGGGAATTAAAAAGAAATAAGTGAAAAAGAGATACATTGAATGAGAGCAAGAAAAATATAAATTACAATTGACTCGCACACAAATCCAATAGCTGTTATTGTAGACATCTTTAAGTTCGAGTTCTCAGTATTCATGTTATCCAAAAGGATTTTAATCAGGTCTAGCCATTGTCCTTGTCTAAGCTCTACCGCTGCGATAGCAGCAATCACCTATGTTTTCATGTCAACGTTTTCATATATTTAATGGTTAAAAAGCATCTCTGCAGTCTGTATTTACAATTCACATACCTGTGCGGCAGTGGTTCCTGCTTTCAAGTCCTTTGAACCCAACGTCATCAGCACTGCTTGTTTCACCTGACTCCGTGTGTTTTCATCCAGAGAAAGCCAGTTTTGGGCCATTTCTTGTTGCCGATGATATTCCTACATGATTACCGCACGATTAAAAGATCATCAAATCGGATGAAGCAGAATTAAAAGGTTCTTGCCATCTACCTTTGCCGTCAGTGTGTTTTTTAGAGCAATACCAGCGGATGTACGTATGTGTGTCGGGGTTTGGTCGTTGGCAAGCTCTTGGACAAGCATCACCGTGTATGCAGGCTAAAGATGAAGGATATAGATATATAAATAAAAGTTTAAACGATCTTGAAATGTGAAAACGGGACGCAATTCTTTCAAATTAGAGGATTACATCATTTCCAAAGAAATACTTACGAAATTTTCCTTGGAGGCAAGCTCGAGTTTCTGAGTAGCATCTTCGCGGATTTGCTGGTCTAATGATTTGTAAACATTAGATAAATCATGAAGCCAGTATCGAAAACGAGTAAGAACACGAAAAAATTAAAAACTTACCCGGAGAGAGTGTGTTAGCAAGTATCTCGGCGATGCTCATTTCTTCTTTTATTAGGGTGTCTCGTCGTGAAAATAAAATATAAAAGCGTGCTGAAAATTGAAAAATAATCTTCTGAGATTGTTTCAAAAGAAAATTTCTATTTGATAATAACTATGGAAGAATGTGAAAAAGCGCTCCCAGAAAGCGCCTTAGTTAGTATGGTTATAGAGGAAAGTTATCTTTTCCGGTTGCGATGGGCGAAGAAAAAGAAACAGAAAGAACAAACAAAAGGTGGAAAGGACGCACGCATTAAATTTTCTTTTCAAACTCCAGCCAAAAAAACTGCTTTCATCACAATTTTGCTAGTTGACTTCGAATGAAGCTAACAGACAAATACCCCTCCATCTACTTGGGTGTAGTGCATTTTGATTGGCTCGATTCAATGGATGGGGACTTAGGACGCTATGAAGAGAATATCTTCTCTTCATAGCGTCATTTGTAAGCTCACTCAAACGTGCTGAAACTTTGCCTAAACATATTATCATGTCATTCACTATACAACTGCTAGAAGCAAATGGAGCAGTAGTGCTATCAACACTGATCAATACTGATTGATGATAAGCCCTAACACCAACGGACTATTTTCTGCAACCCCCCACACGCACACTCTTTCTTTTATCTTGAGTGTCAATCAATCAATTGTTCAAGTGGTATAGCACTCGCTTTTTTATGTAATCCTGATAGGAATAATCAGTGGTAGCCCTCAAACGGCTCTGCTTGCTTTTGATTTACAAAGCAAAGTTTTCACAAAAGAATTTAGCGACGCTGTGGATTTCTGCTACCTCTTAGCATTCGCGATCATTTAGTGGAAGTAATTTAATAGGATGGTCGCCTTTACCTAACTGAAGCAAGAGAGAAACGAAATTTAGACTCTAAATCTATGGAGGAGAATTGACTTCCATGCGCTCTCAACCAATAGAGTCGAGGATTGATATATTTATGGATTAATCATAAATATTTACCTATAATAAAGGATAAATGGGAACCAGAATCACCGGTTTTTTTTTAAAAAAAATAAACCGGCCAATTCTGGAGTGTAATTTAGAGCTATGAAATATATCTTTCACTTTCTGTACGTTAGAAGTAATACTATGACAGTAGCGTTTCACTCATAATATTAGAAAATGAGTTGCTATTATAATTTTACTCAACTTTATTATTATAGCCAAACCATACGTATTGAATTCCTTGATATAGTTGGAATCATAATCTCCTAACAACATTCTTAGCTCCTGTCTCTCAATACAACATATAGCATCCATGTTGAGACCCAACTCTCAAGAGATTAAGATGCTTTCTCATATACTTCAACTTCTCTCGATGCTATAACAATATCGTATTAGTGGCAGTATTCCTTGCTCTTGTAAATTGCGAGTTAACTTAAAGTACGTAAAATTTCACTATCAGGTGAATGTAAAGGATATGAAAGATAAATTAATAAGATAAATTATTACTATTAATGTCCCAACGTATCAATAGAGGTTATCTCTATGAAACACACGCCTTGGCTAAAAGTTTTAGCAAAGCTTATCTATAATTAAAAATGCTGAAAGTTTACAAAGCCTGAGTAAGTATATATAATCGTTAAACATATTCTATTTTGTTTTTGTTTTTTTCATTTAGCTTTATTTATATAGAGGTGTTTTATCTCAAACCTCTTCAGCTTTACGATACTTTTCTTATCTTGACATCTTGTTTGCGCGTCGTTGCTACTGATTATGATGTGAGTTTCGTTCAAATCTACCAGGGATTCACTTCATTTATACTCTATGTTTTTGAGCAGCTGCCGCTACAATTTAATATTTTGAAGCGAAATTAGTATAAAAAAGTTTAATGGCAACATTACTGCTTTATTATTTATAATTCAAGTGATGCAAATACTATCGAGCAAGCAATTAACTAAAAAATGGCTTTTGTTAAAAAACACTGCCGTTGCCCGGAATCGAACCGGGATCATCACGGCCACAACGTGATGTACTAACCATTATACTACAACGGCTAAATTTTCCTTAAGTGTTACGAGGAAAATAGAATACCATGGGGAATAAGATTGTGACGGCGTTTTGGGGAATCGTCGCCCCGGGGGAGGGTTAGTGTAGTGGACTATTCCTGGGATGCCGATGAGAACGGCGTGGGTTCGAATCCCACTTCCCCCACCAGCACTTACTCTTAGTTTGTGG
>NW_027192238.1:32984-36946 GCF_041956535.1 Calcarisporiella thermophila
CACTTACTCGTTGTAGTTCGTGGTCAAATTGTTTGGTTATGGCTACCGGATTGGGTTGGACATCGTCCAGCACTAATTCAAGTCTCGAGCGGTATATTATCCACAGGGCTATGTCGTGGCTCAGAGCAACCACTTCGTTGAAGCGTTGACTTAATTGTTTGCTTGTCCAAACAGTCTGTCTTCTCTCGTGGATTCGTGTGGCGGTATTCCAATTATTCGGCAGTTTATCCCATCAACTCTTTGCCAGAGTTGCGCGATAGCTGGGCAGTCTAGAAAGGCATGGGCAATTGTTTCAGGTATCCCTAGGGACCACCTTTTGCAAGTGTTAGGATCTCCAGTCCATTTGCTAGTGATGATTCCGGTAACCATTTTATGCTTCATAGGTCTCCAGCGAAGGATTCTGTGCTTGGGTTCTGAAGTCACCAAAGCTAAGCCTCCATTCTCTACTACTGCGCCATTGATGCATTTAGTTCCAAATTTCCTCACAACAAAAATAAAAATCGGGTTCTATAGTGTAATTGGTTAGCACCCAGGACTCTGAATCCTGTAATCTGAGTTCGAGTCTCAGTAGAACCATAAATTTATCTTTTTACCCACGATATGATAAGAAAGGGTAATATTTTCGAACACAATAACGAAGACATGGATAACAACAAAAAGATAAGCAAGAGATTTGAGCACTGTAACAAGAGCCAAGTCAACAAAAATAATATCATCGCCATAACCAGTAATGACAACAAAACAACCAGTAACAACCAAAGCACCTATATGGATGATAACAACAGCCACATCTTTCTACCCAAAAGAACCAAGAAAGACAATAACGACGGCACTAATAATGCCAGTAGACTGCCAGCAATTTGTTATAAAAATCATAAAAACTCACTCTGGCGAACCGTTGCGAAAGCAAAGAAAAAACAATACTTTCGAAGTGATAAAAACCACAGTGAAGAACTCTTATTTCTCCAAGCCATTCCAAATACATCGGAGCAATTCTCCAAAGATATTCACAACACTAAGCTCGCTAACTAAAAGGGATACAACATGCGCAATAGGCTCAGCTTGAATCAAACTTATTCTTTTCACTAGTCCCATACCCAATAACATCACGTTTTTACGCTAGATCTCGACTAAGTAGGCCATGAGTATTATCTGGATGATTTTGGCGTAGAAATCTAGCTTACTGTTCATGGGTATGGAATTCTATTTAATAAAATCCTGTATAATGATAAAAAAAGGAAACAAAATAAAAACACAAAGCTCAAATAGTCCCTCAAAAACGTCGAGAAGCCATATTTGTCAAACCAAGGCAAGGATGTCATACCTGAATGAAGAGAGATCTCAAGCAACCCCATCAAGTGAAAGATACCTTGAAAGTACTGGAAGAAGCGACCGATTGAACCAAAGCAAAAATCCTAAAATAGAGGCTCATGAAATACTGATGTATCGCAGCAGCAGTAGTAAGCAAGTGGAGCATAGCGCCGTGGAAAGCATTGCCCATGCTTACCTGGAATGCACAGTCCTGAATCAACCACGGTAAGTAGTGGACATTGTCAGTCGGATCCTTGGGATTCGGGCACATGTGTCAACCAAAGAGGACAGACTTTTGGACATTCGAAGAAGGTGTGACGGATGGTGTCCCTCGGAGCGTTACAGCGGGTATATTTCGGGTCATGACCGGGGAATGTCGAGTATGTAATTACACGCTCTACGAGGATTCGCCAGCGTAGTGTGCGGTGTTTTGGGAGTGTTGGCCGTTTTTGGATGGAGGTCCAGACCTTTTCCCATTCCTTTGCCGTGGATGCAACCTCTGGCCAAGATTGGGGCGTCAGCGTTTCTGGTTCCGGAGAGCCATTTCGCTGGTGCCTTCCCCGGCGGGTGGAGTATTCCGGGACGGGCGCGCCAGCCAGGTGACAGAGGTGAAGTGGGAAACGAGGAGGCGGAGGTTGTCGGGGTATGGCAGAACATTTCGTGATTTTCTCTACTAGGTTGGGGGGCAGGATAAGGTATCCGTGTTCCCATTCTAAGGAAAAATCGTTATAGCGACGTTCGCACGCTCTTTTTAGCCTTTCCGTGGGTTGCGCAGAATATCTACGCTCCATTTCCGATTGTATCGGCATGTTTTGGATAGGAGTCGGGAGTTAATCAGATGAACTTTCCCTAGGAGGCTGAGTTTCCGGATTCTCCATGATTGGATCGTCTGTCTCAGTTTCGATAGCTGGCAAGTGTAGTATGCCTCATTTGGGTGTTCTGGCATATGTGTGGGGTTAACTGCTGAGGGGAGGTAGATCGGGATGCCGAGGCATGTGATTGCTCCTCCTGCGGGTATGTATTCGCATCCAGGGTCGATGGAGGTTCGAGCAGCAGGTGTGAGTGCTACGGCCTCCGTTTTGTCGATGTTAATTTTAGCATCTGCCGCTCGTGAGTAAGTGTCAATGAGCTGGTAGAGATTGGTGATATCCTGTTGGTCAGCCACTCCGACAGTCAGGTCGTCTGCGTACGCGAGTGTCGTGATTGACCGTGGGAGTCCTGGGACAGAAATGCCCCGTATCTTGCACTTGATTGCCGCAAGTAGAGGTTTAGCTGTGATGTTGTAAAGGTATGGGGACAGGAGGTTGCCCTGTCTTAACCCTCTTGTGATTGGGAATGGGGCTGTAAGAGAACCCTTTCATTTAACTTGTATAGGAGACTTTTCAATAAAGATCCTTTAATCTCGAAAAAAAAGAACTTGTTGGCCTTCCTTGGTTGGCAGAGTGGTTAAGAGCCCCGGAGCTTAACCACTGTGTGCTAGGTTTGATTCCCGGCGACGGCACCAGTACTAGAGATGGGTCCGGGTCATACTCTAGGAATCGAGCAATAAGCTACTTCGTTAATAATTTGATATTGGTAGTTATCAGTAAACAAGTAATACATGTAAGAAAATGGTAGAGGGAGTGTACAGTTCTTTCATTTAACTTGTATAGGAGACTTTTCAATAAAAATCCTTTAATCTCAAAAAAAAAAATAATGAACTTGTTGAAGAATTACGCCAATGGAATTGGCAATTGTCATGGACAGCCAAGAACATGAGGGCATCACATTCAAGTGTGCCTTCTTATCAGATCTTCTCATAGCAATCAAAGGACAATGGATACAGGCACAAAGGAAAAAAGACGAAGAAGAGTTCAAGCAAAAAATAAAATGTTCGCTAATCCAGATCGATGATAGCCAAGAGGCAGCCTTCAATTTCGAGGAAGCAAAGAACTCCTAACCAGACATTTCCAAGTACGGAACTCTCTAAACTGTATTCCATGGGATAACTTTCGCGGACGACCCATATTTTCTCTTGACGAATTAGTTGGATCATTTTCTTCATCCTGACGTATATTTGATACGGTAGTTCTGCTGGTTCCTTCACGAGCAGCAATTTCACGTGTGGAATAGCCTTCTTCGAGTAGGTCCGATATACGAGCGCGTTTAACAGGAGTATTGCGAGGCACAATGCTTATATAATAAGATAATAAAAAGCGAGGCTAACAGAATACATGGGATAATTTTCGGGCGATGGATGCTTTTTGTTGTTGAATTACAAGAGTATTAATCCACACTGGACTAAACGAGCAAATATGTCCCAAAAAAATTTCGGTTTAAAACGCATTTACCCTTGAAAAGTTACAAACATAGCACTCCTTGATGTGAATGGAATGAGAGCTGATGTTATAAGGTTTTGCAAAATATATAATATTTCTTTGAAGTTTTATCCTTATAGGAAGTATGATTCGTAATATGAAAAAAGGGGGTGTCAAGAAACTTTTGAGAGGCACTTTATCTACCATGTCTTACATGTATTGCTTATTTTCTAATATCTTTATCTATCAAATTTTCTTTATTAACAAAAAATGAAACTTTTTAATAAAGATCCTTCAAAAAAAAAATAATGAACTTGTTGGATCAAAAAGATAAAAAAGATCATTTTTATACCC
>NW_027192238.1:39398-40752 GCF_041956535.1 Calcarisporiella thermophila
AATTATAAAGATATAACAAACTAATTTGTATGATCCCATGTGACTGCTGATAAAATCTATTTGAATAAAATATTTTTTCTCCCTCAAATTTCTGTTACAGGCAAAGGGAGATTTCGTGGAGAGCTGTGCGGATTCCTTAATAATAAAAATAAGAGATTGGTGTTTTAATAAAAGACTAATAATAAGACTAACAATAATGATAATAATAATAATAATATAATGAAATAATAGCTTATCCTCACCTTAATAATAAAAATAAGAGATTGTTGAGGAACAGTAAAACAAAATAGAGGGGTTTAAATAGAATTAAGAGATAAAGAAAATAGCTCAACTGGTTTTCAAGGATGAACAAAGATAAACCAACAAAGTAGCAATCAACATCAACAAAGTAACCATGAGGGAGCATAAGAGTAACCACGAGGGGTCGGCAACGTAGCAGTAATCAATTCTATTGGCTGCTCCACTTTAAAGATATCACGCTTCCTGTTTTTTGGGGGATTTATGGATCTTTATTGAAAAGTATCCTTTTAAGGTAGTATAGCGCCTTGTCAGGAGAAATACTCAAAAAAAATTGTCAGGAGAAATACATGTAAGTAGTGGTTGATCGTATGAATACCATACTATTTTTCAAGGACGGTATTATACAAGAGAGGAAAAGAATATGGACTAATATAGAAAGAAAAAAAAAAGAAAAACTGGAATGCGGGCGGTAGGGTATTCGGCAAGGTCGTATTGGAGTTAAGTGTTTTGGTTGAAGGATATTTCGTCTCCTTGGACTTGTATCCAACTTCCCTTACACAAAAGCTCTTGGAAATCTTCTTTCTTATCCTTGATATCGCGCTTCCTGAATGTTTTTTTTATCAATCAACGGAGACTTTATTAGTTTCCGTAGCTTACAAGAGTTTAATGATTACAATGAAATAAAGAAGGGGGGAATAAAGGGTAAATTAGATGTATATAGTGATCGGGTATTTGGTGAAAGGTATGAAGTAAGGAGGAGGGGAGGAGGGAAAGAGCGGATTGGGAGAGAGGAAGGGTTGCTTCGTCACTCCAGTTTTAGTCTTGCTCTATCCGAACTTTCTATTACCGCTCCGTGACTGCACCACCTTCTTCGGAATAACTCTATCTCTCGTCTTTTTCGTGCTTTTATCAGTTCACCTCCGATAGCCTCCTCGATGTCCATTTTGGCACGGAGGATGATAGTCTCGGGTGATGCTCGAGTGCATTCGAAATGGTAGGCGATTCGGTCCCGATGGATTTGCCATAGCACCGAATCGAAGACGATTTGAGCCGCGTGTCTTACTGTCCTTGGGGCTTCTGGTAGGTCGCCAAGTACGAGGTTCCTGGGGCTCAG
>NW_027192238.1:42717-46367 GCF_041956535.1 Calcarisporiella thermophila
AGGTTCACTGGAAGGAGCGTATATGTTGATTAGGGTTATGGAGTAGGGTAACGAGGGGGCCCGAGCTACACAGCTTATCACTCGTCCGTCAGACTCAATCCTGACCTCAGAAAGGGTAGCATCTGGGATCGTGGACAGTATTGCGGTGTGATAAGACCATATTGCAGGGCGACCCCATTCTCGATTCCATGCGTTTGTAGTGTCGTCTTGTTTCTCATCGATTGGGAAGTGGGTTTCTTGTAAGAAGATGAAGTCGGGTTTAGCAATTAGCTTGATCCAGTTGAATAATGTACGTCTTTTAGTGGGGTTAGCGATTCCCCTAGTGTTTAAGGATAAAAAAGTTGGCATTGGGTTAGGTTTGTTTGCTTTTATGGGTTGCGGTTTGTTTTTAGGATTGATTAGGCCGAGTCATCGTGCATAGTATCCGTGTCGCCATGGGTTGTCCCAAGGTCGCCGTGCGTTGTCTTAGGATCGTCCAGGTCTGTTTCCGGGCTGTATTGGTTATCCTCTTGGTGGGTATTATTTAAGTGTTCATATTGGGTCGGCTGCGTTTCTTTGAGTTCGCTCTCTTTGAGTATGTCTTGTTGGACTTGATTGTATTCACTGTTAGTTGATTGAGTAGTGGGGGAGGGAAGGAAGTCCCTGAGCTGACGCTTCAACGGGCGAGGCGTACTGGCGCTTGTTGAGGGGTTCTCTTGCTCAGGTTGTGTTTGGTCCTTCTTTCCTGCCTTGCTACGTTTTCCTTTTCGGCGGGTCACTAGCGTGAAGCCGTCGGCATCTGTTTGTGATTTGTCAGTGCTACTCGCGCCGAAGACCAAGGGATTGCCGTTGTTAGTGGGTGGGTTTTTTGTTGGGCCGTAGTAGTGCTAATGCTGTCAAAAACGAAAGTCTTGGGGGCCTGGGGCCGTTTCCTCTCTTTCAGGAGGCAGGTTCGACTATCATGGCCCTCGCTGGAGCAGAGTCGACACAAGGGAGGACAGTCTGGCCAAGTTAGGATAACTTTGTCTCCGTTTATGTCTATGGCACGGTTGAGTTTTTTAATTACCTCGTCCCGCCTTCCTGTCACGTTGAGCGTCATGAACAAGGTTGGGCGGATTACCGTGGGGAAACTGGGGTGTTTTCCGAACTCCCAGTGTAGCACCGGGGCGAAGTTTTCCTCTACCCAAGCTTTGTAGCTTTCTGCGTCTTGGGCATGATTATATGAGAGTCGAATGTCGTCCATTCTGATGGTTAACGCAGCAGAGCTCAGGTCAAAGCTACGGTGTATAGGGACACACCTTTTGTTTACGACCAAGCCTTCGCTAATGATCTTGTCGGTGTCCACGTGCTCCTTGAATTGGATTGCGAACTCGATCATATCTCGGCGGAGGTTGTCGTTGATGGCGTTGATGATGTCAACAAAACTTTCTTTAATCGCGGAAGTCGCTTGATTGTGGTCGGCGATTCCGGTGATATTAAAGATTAACGCTCCTTTCAGTTTGTAGGAGCGTTTGATTGGGGGTCGTGTTGAAGACTGGTTTGTCCAGTGCGTTTCTTGGCGACATTGGCGTAAGAGATCATTTTTTTTCTTGAATGTATATCTATGTGGCTTTTTTTTTTTGATCAATCAATGGAAACTTTTATTTAATTTCCATATATTACATGAAGTTAATGTCAATGGACTTAACGAGATATAGGTCTTTGATCGATAGACTTTCAATCGATATGCGTGTATCGTAGTTGTCGTGAATAGCATGTACGTGAAACCGATGTAATCTTTTGTACTTATCGTAAGGGCGATCTTTTCAATAATCAAGACTCAGCTTCTGATCAAGTGGATAGCAGCCACAAACTAAGAGTAAGTGCTGGTGGGGGAAGTGGGATTCGAACCCACGCCATTCGCATCGGCATCCCAGGGATAGTCCACTACACTAACCCTTCCCCCTATATCTATGTGACTGCCTCTGTGGCTTCCCCGTATAAAAACCAATTATCTCGTAACAGAGCACACGAAACATCAGGGAAGCCGTTGTAGTATAATGGTTAGTACATCACGTTGTGGCCGTGATGATCCCGGTTCGATTCCGGGCAACGGCATTCAAAATATTTTATCCCTTCGAAATTTAATCAATAACAATTTTTTTTATATCCACTTGTATTGGATTTCTCAAGTTATTTTTTGATACAAAATTTAAGTAGTTATTCGATACTACTCGCTTATTGCTATACTATCGGTAGCCTTTGAGCTCCAAGAAAAACCCTGCAAATTCTCTAGGGCGTGATCCCATTGCCAGAACCGAATCCGTAACAATGATTTGGCTCCGGAATTTTTTCAATATTAGCAAATTTTACTATATTTCAATGGTAATTGACACATAATTTCTATTTTGGTGGTTCAAGAGAATTGATCCTTTCTTGCGATTAGCATTGCTTCCTCGAAATTGAAAGCTAACTCTTGGCTATAATCGATCTGGATTAGCGAGTTCTTTCCCCATTTCTGCTTGAATCTTACTTCACCATTTTTTCTCTGTGCCTGTATCTACTGTCCTTTCATTGTTATGAGAAGATCTGATAAGAAGGCACACTTGAATGTGATATCCGTACGTTCTAGGTTCTCCATGATAATTTCAACCCTTGCCTTGTGTATGCTCCAAACCATGATGTCATGTAGTAGCATAGAGACTTGTCAATTTTTGAGTTGTGTCCTCTTAGACCCCGAAGAGATTTCCATACCTCTGGATGTTTGTACAGGGCTTATCTATTAAATAGCTTTCAATAGTTTTCAGTTCTCTAACATTCAAAGAAAGCGTGTTCTATGATCTCTACCTCTCCTCGTCGGCATCTCTTGCAATTGGGGCAGGATATATGTTTATTTTTTCAATAAAGGTCCTTTATTGAAAAGTACCCTATCCTGTTAAAAAGGCAGGGTAGCTTCTACCTCTAAATCACCCAGGAAATGCTCCTGCCCCAAGGCCAGGAGATATCATCATGAGCCCAATTAAAATATATAGATAACGCTTTTTTTTTTCCTCTAAGGACGCAAGAACTTGCGTCCTGTGGTTTATTTAAACTATATTATACATGTAAGAGACGCTTCTGAACAAGAATATTAAGTACAAGGAAACCAGGGATATAACTTAAAGAGTTCTGTGCTCGGAAGGGTCAAGTTAGGTATTCTTTGCTTCCTCGAGATCGAAAGCTACTCCTTGTTTATCATTGATCCGGATTAGTGAGTTCTTTCCCCATTTCTGCTTGAAAATTTATATGAATAACGCTTTTTTTTAAGAAGGATCTTTATTGAAAAGTTTTCTATACAAGTTAAATGCTGGGTTGTACAGCCCCCAATTTTTGCATGGAATTTCTGTTTTCTGATGTCTCAATATCTAAATAAGAAGTATATATGGTAGAGTTTCATTGAAGCATTTTACTGCATTTCGGAGAAGTTGTAATGAAGTAGCTTTTAGCTCGATTCCTAGGGTATGTCCCGATCACATCTCTAGTGCCGATGCTGTCACCGGGAATCGAACCCCGCACACAATGATTAAGATTCAGGGCTCTTAACCACTGTGCCATCCAAGGTCGGCTTATATTAATAACGCAAAAAAAAGTGACTGCTAATTGTATTTATCTTATAAAAATTAATTTTATTACAACATTTTGTTACGGGCGAA
>NW_027192239.1:0-46269 GCF_041956535.1 Calcarisporiella thermophila
ATTAGAATTTCTTGGGTCGCTAACTTCTAAGTGTGTGTGTGTGTGTGTGTGTTGAAGTCGCTTGGGATATAGCCCAAATTATTATTATATAATTTTTCAATTTGAAAAAAAATTGTGCGTATGAGCCGGGATGGTCGAGAGGTCTAAGACGGTGGATTTAAGCTCCACTCTTCGTAAGAAGGCGTGGGTTCAAACCCCACTCCCGGCAAATTTTTATTCACATTCAAATATTTTTATTCTCTTTAATCGAGTGAAAATTACTGAAGACAAAATATATATATTAAGGGTTCTATTTTAAATGATCCTTCCCATTAAAAACACACAAAAAATAGGCAATACTTTTTTCATTTTTTATGTAATTTATATAGGTTGAATTTCTTTTATAGGTTTCAATGGTTGTCATAATGAAATTGTATTAATTGACCAAAACTAATCTCAGTAGTAAATAACGAATTTAATCTTAATTAAATTGGATTATTAAGGATAGGTACATGAATTACAGATCGAAAGAGTTATTACAAAAGATTAGATAAATTACTTAATCCAACATACAATTTATGCAGCCTGAGCGGCGGATTCAAGAGTATTGAATGCAAGCAAGTTAACAGTGTCATTACCATAGCCAGTAATTTTTCCCTTGGAGGCGATGCTCGTAATATACTCTTTCATTGAAGCTGGATCACGGACCTTTGTGGTGAGGAATTGTGCAATAATACCGGCCACATGGGGGGTTGCCATGGAAGTACCGGTGATTGCTTTGGTTTTTCCATCATTCCAGGTCGATAAGACGTTCACAGCAGGGGCAATAATATCGACACATTTTCCATAATTGCCACTCTTGTACTTCGCATCATTGATATCCGATCCACCCACAGTAATGGAAGTCGATTCACGGGCAGGTGAGAATTTGCATGCATCACTGTTGGAATTCCCTGCAGCAACAACTACATGTAAACCAGCCGCTACGGCACCTTTCACTGCATTATCGACCGCATCCGAGGCAGTACCACCAAGGGATAAATTAGCGACAGACTTGTTCTTGGGGTTCTTTTTCTGATCATTTGCAGCCCAATTGATTCCAGCAATAATGTCACTGTTATAACCCGTCCCGTCACTCCCCAAAACCTTAACTGCTACAAGCTTAACCTTTTTCGCTACGCCATAGGTTTTTGACCCAATTGTTCCAGCAACATGTGTTCCATGTCCATTCCCGTCTTCGTCGCCATCATCTGCAAAGGTTGCGCCCCATCTTGCTCGTCCTTCAAACTCTGGGTGGTTTGTGAGGATACCAGTATCAATAACGTAAGCGGTCACACCCTGGCCACCATTAACATCGTAGATGAATTTATCTTGAGTATTGGTGTTGAGTTTCTCACGGTGAGAAATACGAGCAAGGCCCCAGGGTGCACCATTTTGAACCTCAGCATTGATTGACATAATTCCATCGCGCTCGACAAATGCTACCTGAAAGGTTTAAAAAGATAGTTATTTAACGCAAAGATACGAAAAATATAAATTGAATAAACTTACAGCGGGATCTGCACGGATCTTGTTTAGGGTTTCATCGTCGAATTTGCCGGAGAATCCTTTGAAGCCTTTGAAGTTATAGGTGCGTTTTAGCCCCTTTTTAATAGCCTGACTTGTGACATCGGATTTTGGCAAGGTAGCATCGGATTTGTACACAACGATATAGGATCCTTCTACAACTTTCGAGCCTTTTGGATCCTTAATTGGGGCTAGGTTGTTGTCTGGTGTCGCAGTGTCGTTGTTTTTCTTCCCTTCTGGCCCAGCAATGGCTCCGGCAATTATGGATGCGGCCACCAAAGAGCCCAGGATTCTCTTTATAAACATGTTGAATTTTCAAGAGCGAATCAAGGCAAAGGAGTTTGAAGGAAAATAGAAGGATTGAAAATGAAGTTAGGATGTGGATTTGTGTTGTTCCTGATGCCAGTATTTATAGAAAATTTTCCCGTCATCCTTATGTCTTTTCAACAATAGCATCTAAGCGCAAAGAAATGAGCAAATTTACACAAATCTTTACAAGTTATACAAATCAAACAAAGTCTTACACGAAGTATATTTTAAGCATATTTGATTTTGCACAGGCTTTACTCATTTGTATTTTGGAAGAGATTCTTCTGTCGGAAAATATATTAGAAATATTCATAGGAATACAGATATATATAATATTTTATAAAGATTCTAATATGATAGTCTATTAGATAAAGAAAACCTATAAAGAAAGGACATCTTTGAGTTCAAAATAAGAGCATACATGCCTATGTTTTCTAACGAAACTTACTATAATAGGCTTTACTCGGTCATGTTGCCTGAGAGCAAACAGAAGAGGTGGGAATTACACTATCATCTCTTAGTTGTTTTTCTCCGTCTGATCGCCCACCAGTTGAAATACAGAGTATTACTAAAAATCTTATCCAATTTAATTCGGCTTCGAAAATATTGTTACACATAACGTAAGCAATGATACATAGTCAAAAGCATCAGATCTAAGCGAATAAACTTGAAAAGAGAATGAAAGTCGGTTGCAAAGTGTATCTGAATAGGTCTTTATTTCAAAGAGTGTTGCGCTTAAATAAACAAACCATATTCACACAGATGTGAATTTGATAGTGGAAGCAATTTGCGAGGAGCTAATTCAACCATTTTTTTTTTGTTCCTAGACATCACACTTTTACCGGGTATTTATTTCTTACGCTATCATAATAATTATTGTACGACGCTATCATCGCAAAACCAATAATCACACTCCTATTAATACATGATTTAACCGCTTGTCTCAGAAGGTTATGCTCTAAATAAATAGATTCTATGACACGTTGCTCATCACATGTTCATCGTGTAATACATTGGTTCTTTATGGTTAGAAATTAAAGATTTATACTTGACTTCTAGCCAAATACTACTTGTAAATGCCTAATTGCCTCTAAAATCAAAGTATCAATGTAGATAAGTTAACTTTAGCAATTTTTATTTTTTGATTCGTAGCTTTTTACAGCTAAGTTTTTAGTATGCTGGTTTAAGAACAACTTTTTCATCCAAATATTTGGATCAGGACGATCTTTTCAGGTGCGTATATAATTTTTATTTATACCAAAGTTTAAATCTCCATTATATATTGATATTGTAATTAGCAATATCAATTCAAGTGACACAATTAGTATTTGTGGTTAACACTGTGACAAGTCTAGTTGCATCAATAGTCGGATTCAATTCAAGTTGTATACGATATTCATACAATAAATTCTGACGCCATAAGGGCCAGAATTTGTCTCTTTTTTGCACCGAATAACTATTCTTAGAAAACATTCATAAATCGAACTATTAGAAATGAGGCATTAAAAGGAAAAAAAATTATGATGAAAGCAGCGAGCATTCATAATACTTTGTCCATAATCGAGTGAGTTAATGGAGATAAATACTTCTTCATTAAAAATTTAAAAAAAGCTCTAATAATCAAATTATTGTATACATTTGCTCGATATAATCCTTTACAACAGAATTTTAAATAAAAGTTTCATGTAAATCAAGAAAGCCGTGGAAAATCTCGGTGATATTAGGAGACTTAGATAAAAATAATGTTACTGACAACAGAAATTGAGGTAAATAAAGTGATTCTTTTTGACAGCTGTCTCCCGTTATCAAGGTTTTGGACCCGAATATTCATGTATCAGCAAGGAGAGGCCAACTTTCCATTGGAGCTGAATTTTGAGCAAAACCTTTACACTTTCCAATAACAAATTTCTTCTATTGGAGATTTTTACATCTTTTAGAATACTTAATTATATGTAATTATCCTGATTGATAATACTTGTCTAGTTGTTTTTGTGAACGATTTCATAACATCTGAAATATGTTAAGTTTAGATGTTTACTACTAAGTCTATAATTTACCCTTGCCTAAAATTAAAAAAGAAGCACATTAGATATTGTTGATGATCGATATTCTCTTTAGTAATAAGAAATACGACTATTATATTAGCTGGATAGACTGATTATTCTTCCCAAAATCCTGTTTGTATTGGATTATACTAGTGTAAATTTTTATTTTCTCAAAGCAGCCTCATCCGCAATTTGTTCGGGCTTGAACCGTTCTAAATTGGGGCACTGACGTAATGATTGGTAAAAATGCTTTGGCAAAGAGCAGATATAAGCAAGGTCGCAACCGTTTCTCAGTTCCATAGCTTCCATCTAACTTTTGGTGTGTGAATTAGGTTAAATTTTACAATTTTATTGATGTCTTTTTGGTAATTCAATTAATTTTTTTCTAATCGAACACTTTATGTCCTCTATCCTCTTCATTTCTGCTAGCAGAATAGTTACCTATTCCGTTCATCCTTAATTACACGTTTTATATCGGTTAAAGCATCGTTATTGCTGCATAATTTATGGGATTATTTAAGTTATTTTCATAAGACTAGATATTATGGGTTCCCAGAAAAATATTAGTTTGGATTTTTCTAGGAAGATGGAGGTATTCCAATTTTGAGTTGTAAGATACAGATTTGATGCTTATGGATTTCGGACAGGCGGGAGCTAATTTAATAGCTAGCTAAACTCCTTGAAGTTGTTTATTGAAATCGAAAGAGAAAAGAATCATCCAGAAGCGATAAATATTAAGAATATGTAGCTGTATTAAAGAGTGTGCATAGAGATAGGTTACTCAATTATTTTTTACAGATAATAATGCCTAAATGGTTGGTATATTTTTTCGGTGTTTGATGGATTACATCAATAGTCGATTAAATTCGCGGTATTAAACACCTCAAGAGTCAGGCCATATCGGCCTTTATCGGATTGGATGTTATCAGGTGATTCTCATTTTGTGGCTGTACTTTCTTTTTTCGGAGATCAGATAAATACCTTATATTTGACTCGAAAAAAATATTTTGTAAATGAAAAATTAGAACATAATCATGATAGCAAAGTCTGCGCAAGATAGCTTTCCACTAGATTCAGAAAATGAAACGGCAAATAGCCTGAAGGATGTTGAGTTTGGCAACCAAAAAACATATGGCACCGATAGCGATCCGGGCGATGATTTGGTGATTAGATTGGATAGCTCTGAAAGACCGTTATGGAGACAGTTTCTAATGAGTTATATTGGGTAATAAAGGGGTTTCTTTTGAGCATGGTGGATATAAATATTTACTTTAGGGAGGTGAATAGATTGTTTCTGTGTAGTTTTCTTATATATTATGATGGCAATACCGTGGATACTATGCTTCCCAACATCGCGTCACAATTTGATAGTTTGAATATGCTTCAATGGGTTAAAACATCATCAGGATTGGTAGTGACAGCTTTTCAACCTCTCTGGGCGCGATTTGCGGATGTTTTTGGACGAAAACCAGTGTTCCTTGGATCGCTACTTATATCGTGCGTTGGATACGCAATTACTGGAGCTTCTCAAAGCTTTTTAATGTTCATAGTAAAAGATTTTAGTTGCAAAGCATCAAAGATAGAATAATCAATTAGTTTACCCATAGGTATGCAACTGCATTATTGAATATGGGCTTAGCGGAATGGCAGTTCTCAACGATATTATCATTGCAGATACAATTCCCTTACGATCGCGGGGTAAATGGGAGGCATTTTTACTCATTGGGTCGATTACCGCGTCCTTTGTGGGGCCCGTGGTAGCTGGGGCATTGTTAGCAAGTAACTTGTGGCGTTTGCATTTTTATGTGTATATCGCCTTTATCGTTTTTTTCATAATACCTCTCGTATGGCGAGTAAAGATGCCCAAGGCGAAGGGGTCTCTCATTGAAAAAATTAAAGGGATTGATTATATTGGTAACGTCATATTGATTGTGTGCTGCGTTAGCACTATGATTGGATTCAATTGGGCAGGATCCAAGTATGCATGGGATTCACGTATGTCTTTTACCTTCCAACGGTGTTCAAAAATGATCTTTTGCTAATCATTGAATATTTGTGTAGCACTGATTGTGTCAATGCTCTGCATTGCCTTGGCTAGTCTTGTGGTGTTTGTATTGTACGAGAAATATTATGCCAAGAACCCTATCATACCTTTGCGTTGTTTTAATATCCGTAACGTGTCTTGCGTTTATCTTATCGACATTGTTTTCAACGCTTCTGCTGGCTATGCATATCTCAATATAGCCTTTTATCAGATTTCGCTAGACCTCTCCCCGGCAACCGCCGGTCTGGTTGCAAATACCCCTCACAGCATTGTTGCAACGCTTTCCGCTATTGTCGTGGCGTTCCTAATTCAATACACGGGAAGATATCGGCGATTCATCTTCCTCACTGCAATTTTTAATGCATCTGGTCTTATTATGCGGTTATTTATAAGTCGTGAAACTTCACTTGCGTTGATATGTGCATCACATGCTGTCAATGCCGGAGGAGTAGGTATGCTTCACCTATCCTCGATCCTAGCCATTCAATCCTCAGTTGAACATAAAGGTATATCTGCATAAAATTGAAGCATATGCCCAGATGATTTAACGATTTGCAATTATAGATATTGCCATTGTCACTACGCTGTACTCCTTTTTCAAATCCCTCAGCAGAACTGTGGGAATATGTTTTATGAGTGCTATATTTAATTCCGTTATCTCCAGCAAACTTCGAGCCAATCTTCCAGCGGATGTTGATCACAATATCATCCGGCAAACTCTGCAATCCATCGATAAAATCAAAGCATTAAACCCACCGATTCGCAATGCAGTTGCCAATTCGTATCTAGAGACAATGCGATTGATGTATTCAATTTCGCTCTGTATGGTTGTGTTTGCTTGCTTTTTCATGATAGGATTAAGGCGGTACAAACTAAGTGAGAAAGTGGGAGCAAAACCGGAGCTGGATGAGACGAAAATTGACCGCTTGATAAATAGGTATATTTTTAGGGAAAAACCTCAGTCATTACCTAAAAATTAAATTTATCACAGCCTGTGTAGCAATTTGTGTTTATTAATTTTCGCTTTTAAAATTAATAATTAATAATGTTGTATTCTGAGAATAAACTCATATATATACAGTAAGAGGATTGCGAATGTGGTTATAGATTTAAGGAGTATACCTTTATTTACGAACTTCCATTGGCCTGTTGACTGTTAATTAAGAAGGAATATTGAGCGGTGTTACTGATAATAAGAGAGGGCAGTTAGTTGGACTTGAATAGCCATTAGAATTAGACAGGGAATTTCTCAAATTTATTCAATATTTACTCTTACAACAAGAAGCCAAATCAAACAAAGATATAAGTTATATCGATTGTGGTTTAATTATCGGATCGAGCTATGGCAATGAGACCGTTTGCTAAAGAGCCTTGCCAATTAATAAAATCGTGGCCACCACTGAATATAGAGTACTCCGCTCTATAACCCTTGGATATTAACATGTCGTAGAATCTGCCTGCGCAGTCCGTCATGTTCATGTTAAGCAATTTCTCCAGCGAACCCACTTCGAAATAATAACGTACGGGCACCGTTTCAGCCTTGCTCATCTCCTCTGTCAGGCCCTCTTTATTTACCCAGAATGATGCAGACATAGCCACCACATTACCAAACAAATGGGAAGCACGGAATCCGGTAAATACTGCGGCAAGCCCACCAAAACTCGCGCCACTCACTGTGTTTTGAGAAGGATCGTTTGTGATGCGATAGTGTTCTCGTAGAAAAGGCATAAGTTCCTGAGAGAGAAAATCTACAAAAGGCTCGTGGCAAGTCAATTCACGGTTCCTAGTCGCCATATTCAGACTATCAAGAAGTACAACAATCTGGGGAGGTATTTTCTTTGCATAGAGCAGATTGTCAATAATGGTGAAAACTGGTATGCCATGGATAAACATGAAGCCATCGAAGAGAAGCAACATTGGATATTCCTCATTGGTGCTAGGGGAATATTCGGGTGAAAGGTACACCCACACGCGACGCTCATTACCTAGAATACGACTAGATAAGCGATGCATTTCAAGTCGACCTTTGGGTGCTTCTGGGTTAGGCTGTGACCATGGTTGAGGCGGAGCATGAGGAAGCGTCAACACCGACATAACCAGATCATTGCTCTCAGGATCTTCTTCATCTTTGCAAAGTTCAAAGCGGTGTGGATTTAAGGGGTCAGGGGTCAGCAGTTTAAAGTGATCTCTGCTCATCAGTGGAGTTAATGGATGGTCCACCGCGAGTAAATAAGTACAGCGTGTGTCGGATTTCACTATGTACGATCGATACCATAGATTAGTAGCCAGCAGCTGCGTCATTTGGTTTTGCTCTGGATTATCACGCCCGGCGGGACCGAAAAAGACCACCACATTTTTTATTGTAGGCGATGCGGCCTTCCAAATAAACGTGACTAGAAAATGTTCATTGTCGTTTGGGATTGATTCAATCAACGGGGCTCCTTCCTTGGAAACTTGATCCCAGAATTCATCTAAAGCAGAGGCGTTTCCTGCGTTTAGAGATTGCTCCAACTGTGAAATGCGCTGACTAGTGTCCATTTTGGTAATAGTCTAATATAGGCACAGGGAAAGGACATAATTTATAGGTTTTTGGCCTAAGTGCTTTCGGGATTCGAATATATCCCCCCTTTAGAGCTTCGTCGAATGATTTCGAGGATAAAACTCTGATTTCGGTATGCCTTCCCGTGATGGGGTGAGCGAATGAAAATTATTGACTCAGAAACGAAATAGAACCGGAAAAATTGACTGTGAATTGAGAATGAATGTGAGGCGGTGCTGTATGTCATAATGCATTAGCAGGAGAGTGAGTAATAGCCGGAGAATAATCAGATCATTCGGAGTGCAGTCTTTAATATCTTTTCATGAATTTTGGTTGACAGTTTTTCCTCATCTATGACCCGAGTTGCGGAATCGAAGATATTTGATATCAATGCCTTTAGGATTGCGTTAAGTTTCATTTGGTATTGCTGAGATCAGTTGAAGGTAGCGGGTATTTTATAAGATAAAAAACCCTTGTGTCGCTTTTTACGGTAAGAAAAAAAAAAGTTTCGGATAAGCAGCGTGTTCCGCTTTTTCTGATCTTGATAGATCCTTGAAATAGATACTTGCACCTAATTTTGGCAAATTAACTTTGTTCAAAGACTTGGTGTATAAGATTTTTGCCGTCTTTTTCATTTTCAAACAGTTGAGATGCGAATCTAGCCTCACCGGCAAAGTGATTATTAACTATTGTCAAATCTTATAATGGAGCAAGTGAGTTAGATTCTATTTATAAGGATGAAAACAGAAGGAGCATGGTTGGATAAGTTGAATGAGTTGGTCATTTGCAATGATAGAAAGAAAAGGAATGAGATATGAGGGGAAGAGCGCTGAGTAGGATCCCATTGAATTAAGCAAACAACTCTATGATCTTCAATGAATCAGCATCTCTTCCAGTGTTTGAAAATTAAATATATTTAGCACCCAGTTTAAGGTTTAAATAGATTACCACAAAGATGGATAAGAGTCAGTCCCTCTTTCCTGTTTAACTTGTGCTCATGGTTTAATAACAAGAATATATTGTGGCACTTTTACTCTATTTGAAGATGTGTTAAAAGGTAGGAATGTAAGGAATGTAAAGGTTAATGTAAAACTATAGCAAGAACCAGCATACTACGAGTTTGGTGTCAGGAAGATGATTCAGGCAAGAATTTTGAACAAGCTGCAACTCAGTACAATAAAGGGTAGAGCTTTTAGGGAAACAGAGAAAGTTGGTAATATATTCAGAATAAAAATTTTTTTTGGTCATTCGTGTCCAGTACAACCAGGTACTACCATCTCTCTACTCTCATATCCCCGCATTGATCATCAGTGCATTTCAACCTGTCAATTCTGAATCAAGAATAGGAGCTTTACTGGAGCGCATAACCATAAAGGAAGCCAGCAATAGCAAGTATGAGTCTAGACGTATGTACGTACGATATTTATTAAAAATTAAAATATAATCATATGAAAGTTTATCTAATATTGTTCATCGCTAATAAGATCTCTTCACCATTTAATCTTCTCTGGGAAATATTCGTTGATGAGCTCTAAGTAGTAGGGCTTTAGCTCTTCCACATTGGGTGGGCTCTCATTCTTGCTGTACAAGTCGTACGGATTGAATCTTTAAAGAAAGCAAATGATTATAGTTAGGCCACCTCCCCTAAGCAACGTAATTAATTAAGCAGGAGAACTCACTTCTTTACCCACTCAAGCATCTCTTTATCCTTCTCCGTCATTAAATGCTGGTATTCGCCTTCTCTATGCGCGGCATAAAACGAGTGAAACCGGATAATGTACAAGGCCTCTTCAGGGAGATAATTCTTTGTGACGTGATATAGATATTCATCGTGTCCGAAAGACATATGGACGTTATGCAAACCGCAATGAGGTTGATATATGCCAAATTTACTATTTAGTTTGCTATCGTGAAAGTCTGGGTTACGGGTAAACCACTGGGGGTAAACGATTTTGTCTGAATATGCACACCCGACTGGGAAGGTATCTCCTGAAAGAATGAAGTCATTTGGCAATAGGATGTTAATGAGTCAATGAATGAAATCGGGTAATTGATTTTGCGCTCACTTACCAACAACGGCCCATTGCGGTTCCCCGAAAAAGAATAGAACTTTTCCTAGATCATGGATCAAGCAGGTGAGTTGCATCCACCGGGGCATGCCGTCTTTCCTCGCAGCCTCTGCCGTTTGCAGAGAGTGCTCAATTTGGGTCAAAGAGGTGTCTGGGTCCGACTCATCGACCATGTTATTGAGCATTTCCATTGCCTCCCAGATTCCCATCTCCATCTTATCCAACTTCGTGTATTCATCCTTTTTGCTCAACACGAATTCCAAGGTCTGTTTCTCATGGTTCTCGCAGTAAAATCGTTCAACACGTGGCTGCTCAGCACTCGCCTTGCTGTAGTCACGGAATTCCTGTTTGGATTTCCCATTGTAGTCACTTTGCTCCTGATATTTCGCACGCAAGAAATCCTCCCAATCCTCGCTAATCTTGGCAGCATCGGCGAGGTGCTCCTTGGAGACGGTTGGGGAAACGGCAGTGGCCATAATGCTGATGTTAAATCAGATTGTAATTAGAAGGTAGCTTTGGAGGAACGGTTCGGGGGAAGAAGAGCAAACACACGCTTGTTTCTATGACTTTGCAGGGAAAAAGCAAGTTACACCAGCAGGCTTATGATAGGTACTGGGGGAGGGGGGAGAAGGTCCGTACTGCAAAAGATGGAGAACAAACAAATCGCTCTCCACAATGCCAGGGCCGAGGTGCTTTGGCACCCATAAATGTCTTAAGCTTAGGTCAAGAATTGCACACCGGAACCTTATTTATAGCCCGTAATTTGAGCCCGCACATGTGGGCGTGAGGGGTCATTCGCAGTCCTTGCATCACATTGGAATGCTCATGTGCTGATTTGAAAGAATCCGTTCTGAAGACTACACTAATACCCGAAAAACAAACAAGCATTGGCGCATTACAGAAAGCCTGCAACTTCCTCTCCTATATTCAATAGAAATCGGGTTTGCATGCTTTGCGGCGCTTCTGGAAACCACCCGCTACAGCTCAGGTCTTCGCCCAATGCACCGAACGAGCTTGTATTAATAACTTGGTATAGGATTCCAGAAGATCTCTTCCGGCACAGCGTCTAAAACACTCCCAGACGCCAAACGCCCAGATTTCTTTGAATGATTAGCTAAAACTCCTATATAGAAATAATTAAGCGTTAAGCTCTCTTCTCAATACTCTGTTAATCGAAAAAACAATGATAGGCGCATATAGTGTTCAAGGATCGGTAGACCGATTCGCAATAAAAGTATGACTATTTTCTCCATTTATTTTGATGAACTCATAGTATTCAAATGAGTTATATCTGCGGACAATCCTGCCGTTCATTTCAAAAACGCACCATTCCGCACAGGGGAAGATGGTGTTAACTAAAGGTGCTCTGCAGCATTTAACTGAGGTTTCCCGCCGAAAACCAAGTATTAATGGATGTATCGATAGCTAGGATGTGCATCTCCTAGCTCGCTGTTCCCTTCCAGAGATCGTTGCTCCTCGCTTAGAATTTGATTGTCACGCCGCTGATTTTCTTGTATCAAGACCCATTTGAGGCCCGCAGCTAATAATATGTAGACTCCACACAGTACCGCAGATATACCTAGGGAACCGCAGAATGATTGGAGACTATTTTTGGAGATCATAAGCTACTAAAGTGCTATTTACAGAATCCTCGTGCTAGTACCAAGTTCCATTTTTGGGAAGGTAGAAGAGGGAGGAGGCGTTAGCCCACACATATCATCAAAAGCCTGTAGAGTAAAATTACTATATGGGGGACCCGCAGAATAAATATAACCTGATATTATCCCCGACATACTCGCTACAGCATCAATGATTGCAATAGATGTCGCTTTCTTGTAGTGGCCCTACGGAAAGTCATGAATCGATAGTTAATGATGGAGCTTTAGATTATGGCCTGATAGAAAATATATACTGCAAATGCATTTGAGAACCAAGTTATAAGGGGTATCTGCGACGAAAAATTCCCCGCGTTCAGAAAGAACACAGCCGTATATTGCATTTTTGGATCCCAGTCTTTCACCAACAACCCTACGTAGGCAAAGAACGACACTACTCTTGGTAGAATCGTGTGTAATCCGCGTTCGGTGAGTCGTTCACTCGACATTGAAACGATGACTGCCATAAGGATGGCAAATATATGCGGAGGAACTGTCATCAGGTTTGAATAAATGGGTTCAAATGTACCCAAATCACGAATAATCG
Organism: Calcarisporiella thermophila; assembly: GCF_041956535.1. Lineage (NCBI taxonomy): Eukaryota > Fungi > Calcarisporiellomycota > Calcarisporiellomycetes > Calcarisporiellales > Calcarisporiellaceae > Calcarisporiella > Calcarisporiella thermophila. The sequence goes on from NW_027192239.1 coordinate 12,754, forward strand.
TCGGTAAGTAGTAAGTTATTGCAAGATTGATAACGGCATGTAGGGTTATCAAAATGGCGAATACCCAAGTCTTATAATCAAGGATTGCAGCTTTAATATGAACTGTAATGCAAATGTATAGGCGGTTATTAAGCTAAAATAGCGATGATAAATCGACAGTAAGGGATTGCTCTATTTACGAAGCTTAAGCTTGACATCAGTGCGAGAGAGACTATCCGAAGCAATTATACGCTTGGCTGCCAACCTCCTATGTTCAAGACACAAAAAGATGGCAGTATCCGGTTTTGAGGGAAAGGTAAAGAATGTGACAGATCCAAAGACTAAGGATGCACCGCCTTCCAAGATAAATATCCAGCGCCAACTACTTAATCCCGCAGCACCCTCTAAGTTTCTTTGTATTGCATACGCTATTAGCCCCCCGAATGCGTTGCCGAACAAGCTACTGCATTGGAGAATCATCATGCGGCGCATCTATGCAATTCTCCGTGCTGTTCAGTATTGATGAGATCTCGTTGCAGAGCAAGTGAAAGAAAATATACCATTTCTTCACGCTTGTAAAAGGTTGTCAGATAAACCGTCAGGCCGGCTGCGATTCCACTTTCGGCTGCTCCTAGGAAAAATCTAGTGAGCACAAGGTGAGAGTATTCGCTTACTGCAGCATGGCATATGGTTGCTATGCTCCAAGCCGTTATACTGACTGGAATCCAACGTGAGGCGCCTACTTTGGTAATCAAGAGATTCGTGGGAATTTCAAGAGCGATATAGCCTTGATAGTAAAGTACAGGTTAACACGAGAACATATTTGTGGGGGAATGTTACCTACTGGCATAAAAGACGCCAATGATGACGGCATAATCTTGCGCAGTTAGTTGAAGTGCGTCCATGAGACCCATCACCTTTGCGTTGGCTCTTCATGATGCTCTAGTTAGGTGTCAATCTAATTAGCTTACGAATAGAGTATTCACACACATTATTCCTCGATCTAATTGCGAAAAAAAATAGAGCATGACAACTTGGGCTACCAAAGGTTATAAAGATGACCATGGTCAAGGAAAGGTTGTAGCAGGAGCAATAGTTGACTTACGCAACAGGAATAGGTCTAGTTTTTTCACCACCTTTTTCTCCTCATCTGGGTCGATGTCTTCTTGTGTATCATAAATTCTATCCATCACAACTACTCTTAATGGGTCTTCCCGTGTCATTAGTTAAATCCACCTACATTTTATATATCCTTTCTCGTGCATTTCGTATATCCGGCTAATCGATATGCCATGATCATATGCTTGTGCGCCACTTCAGAGGAATTTTATACTTAATCCCACACGTTCAAATGGGATTTAGGAGCGTGCATCCAAATGCCCCACGCTCCAGCTTCCTCTTGAGATAAAAGCTATAAGAATTTAAATTAGGGGTTGATTATGTAATTACATTTTTAAAATATTCGAGTTTATGTTCTATGCTAGACTTTATGAAATCTTCGAAAAATTGATCTTTCCTATGATAATACTCGGCGACCAAAGCAAAAACACCAAGAAATCCTCATTTTTATTGTCAGATTAGAGCACTTTAATTTCTCGAACACTTCGCCACAATATTGGCGAATATGGTCGAATTACCAAGATTGCCAAGGAAAATCGATTCATCTCTTTCTGTTGTAAAGCCACTGAAAAACTTATTTAAGTATAACTCGCCCCAATTTAAAAGTTTAACAACAATCCTGAAATCTTAAAATGTCTACTCCTACTCGTGCAGTTAACCGCAATTTTACCAGTACCACTTTTGAATTCCCTGGCTATACAATTGCTCAAATACATGGGGTTGTAAGAGGGATCACGGTTAGGAATCCTAATGTATGTATATTTGCAATTAGTTGCACATTGTATACTGCTTAATTTTACGGATGATTAACTTTGCAATGCTCATCTTAGATCGGTAAAGCTTTTGTGGCTACTCTTGCTTCGATCGGCGGTGGAGAAAACTCTGGTTATTTGGAAATGGCGGAAAAAGCTCGAGAAACTGCTTTTCAACGACTTTTGGAACACGCAGCGGCGGCTGGTGGAAATGCGGTGCTCGGAATTCGATATGATGCCAATGAAATCATGGAGGGCATGACTGAAGTTTTAGCTTATGGAACTGCTGTAACCCTCGTTCCTATCAATCAACCTACTCAACCATCTTATGGCAGTTACAAGTACTAGACACTTAAACCATTATAGGTTATCAAAATCCATTGTAAGTTGGTATATAATTGCTTGCATTTTAATTTTAATACTAGTGCCGTTTTAGAGAAATTTACATGTTTATGAGTCTTTGAATTTTTCTGTGATCGATAATATGAAAAATAATAACATATAATGGGATATATTTTCAATATTATGAATAGTATGACCCATGGAGACCATTCAAATTAAGGTAGTGATAAATTAATTTATAAATATTCATTAGCAGGGTTAAAATTCAAATACAAGTTCAATAGTTTGCATACATCACTCAACTATAGCAGTTTGGAGCAAATACATATACACTTTATATAATGACCGTCGTGTATATATATAGTAGCCATTATTGTGCAAATGTTTTGGCTCTGAAGCTTTCATTGAAGCTCGGAGGGCATTCATAAGCTACATTATAGCTAGAATTATAGCCGGTTGTTATTGTATTTCCAATGTTCCTATGTAATACAATCACTATCCCAATCCTAAATTAGAAGGTTAAGCAAACGTAATCGCGTATAAATGCTCAGGCTATTACAATCATTAAATGTTTTCTGAATAGCACGACAATATCATGATATTCATACAGTTTTCCAAATGAAGTCGATAAGGATTTTCCTAAAAAGCACTAAAATCCAAGCACAGCCACATTTTTGCCCTCTATATGACTTCATAGTTTACCGTGTTGTATTCTTCTATTACCCATCTTAGAAAACATGGCAGCAACGGCCCGTGCAGTAGACCGTCGCTTCACTAGTACTACTTTTGATTTCCCTGGATATAAAATTGCTCAGATCCATGGTGTCGTGAGGGGAATCACGGTCCGAAACCCCAATGTGAGTTGTTCAATTTTATAAAAGCTGCAAGATTACTGGTCATATATGCTGCGATAAACCTACGTATTTTTGGTTAACCTTTTGTTTTTCTCTCCATGAATTTAATTTATTTAGATCGGTAAAGCTTTTGTTGCTGGCATTGCCGCCATTGGTGGTGGAGAAAATTCCGGTTACCTGGAGATGGCAGAAAAAGCTCGAGAGAAATCTTTTCAGCGCCTCCTGGAGCATGCAGCAGCTGCTGGCGGAAATGCTGTCCTTGGAATTCGATACGATGCTAATGATATTATGCAAGGAATGACTGAAGTTTTAGCTTATGGGACTGCCGTCACTCTTGTTCCTATCAATGGTCCGCCTCCTTCTGGTGCGTCCCAATCTTCTCCGTCTTGTCCTTCACTGGACGATATTAAGCGCTAATTTGCATGAACTTTTGGTTTCATTTAACATGTTATGAGTGAATATAAACTGGCTGTTTGTATCATTCCAATTTTTATAGTAAAATGACGCAAGCGTATTAAGGAAGCATTTTGCAATCACGTTTTCATCTTTATTCTAAATGGTAACCAATATAATAAAAGTTTAACCAGATTTATTTTTATGAAAGTTATATCTTGATATTAATGCGACATAATTGGCTTTGTCCACTGCATCCTTTAGATAATGAATGCATTTTGCTTGGAAAATGTGTACCCAATATCAAGTGGAGAGTATATAAAATGTATGGTATTCGGTTAATCTTCGATGTAACCATCAAAAATGAAGCAATTGTTAACAATAATAGCAAGTTCCATTTTCTCACCTTCAGTCTATCCCAAGAAGAGCTAGTCTTTATTGTTCGTAATTGTAGGTAGAGCTCCAAGTGATTCTTGAGAAGACTCATTGATGGGAGTTGTAGTTGAACCTCAGTTGGGAACAGTTGTAGGTTTTACAACTGTAACATACACCGTTCTTTTAATAGTAGGCTGCGTATATACATAGAACTTAGAGGGCGATAAGTAGATAGTTATCGTCGATGTAACTGTTCTGGGTTTATCTCGGATTCTATCGGTCCCCAGCAAGTTGATTGCATCAGCAATATCAAAGGGATAAGTATACCATCCGTTATTTACTCTATATTCAATAACTCCGTTATCAATTTCTCCTAACACGGTTGCGCGTTTTCCAAGTTGCGAAGCAGCGTGAAGCAGAGCAATAAGTGAAAAAATAGCAGAAAATAATAGAATAAAAGCCCACATAGCATTTTAGAAATCCAAAGTGAGAGTTAATTACCTTTGGAGATTAAGATAGAGTTTGAATATAGATGTGGTAATGGTCCAAAATCTCAGTAACATCAAAATAAGTTACTAATTCTTATGAAAGTTTGGCGGCGAAAGTTATTTTTTTTTTACCCTGGCGTATAACAACTTTGGTATAAGGCTAAATTTTGATTTATCTTCAACACCACTTCACCCCTCCATTGGTCCTGATTGTGGTTCTAAGTACAGGCAACGGCATATATTATCATATTGTTAAATGATTCTGGTTAAACATAAAGTTGCTGACTGGCTTTTCAATGAGGTGTATTTAAGGGAAACCAGCAAATTTTGGATATTTTCCAGGGTGTAAAGTGTTTCAATTAGAAATCAAGATTGATATTTATTTGGTTACTAAGTATGGACATCATGATCCACTCTTTATTTCGTCTCTCTGGTTACTAGCAAAGTGGGTTATAGTTTAGCGTACGGTGGATGGCTGGAAGAATCAGATACTCATAAAACTATATTTATATTTGATATTTGCAGGCCACCTCATCATTAAGCAGAAGCCATGGCTTCTATTTTCCTGATCCTTTTATGCAAATACACTTTAAAATACTGTACCTTAATGCTTATAGCTCAAATAGGGGTACCAAGCTAGATAATCGAAAATAATTTGATGGTTACTTCAAAAATAATCTATTTTTATTTTTATTTTTTTATTTTTTACAAAGTATTAGATATAAGTAATTCATCTCAATTACATTCAAGCATTTATTTTGTGGCACTGTTATAGTGGAGGATACAACGAGATCCCTGCTCAGCTCCATTTAATAGCAAAACATTGGGTCAGGCTATTTCCGTCATAATGCAAACTAACTTTTAGAATCAACCACTCGGCCGTGTTCGGATTAATTATAAATGCTCAATTATGGTGTAGCTGGCTTGATGGCGATGGTCCGTTGTTTAGGGCTATTAATGAGCTTCAATTCTTCCTGCGAAAACACAAAATTTTTCATCTCTTCTAATGCCTCTACGATTTGTTGCACCATCCACCCCTCTATGACTCCCTTTTGCGCAATAGAATGCAGTAAATGAAGTGCCTGAGCTAATTCCCGAAAGACCAGACGTCGCATTGCAATAGAGGGATGGGTATGCGATATAAATATACAATTTTCACATATCAGCTGTATTACTACAAATGGGTAATTTTTGCACCAGTTTCGATTAGAAATGGCGGCTTGTAGAGACTTAATGCTATGAGTCAAACCCTAAAAAAAATGAAGTAACAATAAATAACTTGTAATTCATATAGATCATTGGGCCATTGATATACCTTGACAAATTCAATAAGGGCTTTCGCTTGCAGTTGCTGCATCGTGTCTGTTTCTAGTCTTCCTGGAGGCGCATCTGATTTGATAAAACACTTCCAAAGTAAACACCAGTGAAGCCAAAAAAAAAGATTGGCATCGAAGTTGTGATATTTGGGCAGGATATCGTCCTTACTATAAAACATTAATTCATCTAGGTCTCGCTGTAAGAAAGCGGCGAGGTTGAGGAGTTGTTGGGTGATGAGAAAATCAGGAAGTGACCAATCGATGTTCTTGAGCTCCATCATTTTGGTTGCGAATATAATCTCTTGCATTATATGTAGCTATCGAATTTGGTTTTTCCTTAGAATACCATCTGCCAAACCAACGATGCCAACACTTACCAGAGTAACCTTATAGCGCACTCTGTCATTTGAGTTAACAGTAGGTTTAGGAGAGTTTTTAATTAACTCCAAACTGATTAATGTGGGCTTATCAAATTCGAAACTATAAGAAAGCTCGCGTTTACAAATAAAGCTCCTTTAGATAAAGTGAAAAAAGTCAGTTTATCTCGAAGACATACATGACCGATAGCAATGATTATAGCCCACTAACCAGATTCTTCGTCGAAACTCTATTTGTACGGGATCTTGGTCACTGGGATCGTCCCTATCCATTCGAAGAGCGAATGCCATCAGCACAGCTTGAGAATAAAAGCTGTAAGCCTCATCAAACCGGCCAAGCCAGCGCATACAAGTTTCCATGTTAAGAAAGGCAAGCACCCCCTGCGGAGAAGGAGCATCGAATATATCCTCCAAAGATTCCCTTGCTTGGGTGAGTATTCTTCCAATGGCGAGATGAACCTGGCGTATTTTGGGTGTCTGCGGATGGGCTAGCAACAGGTGTACTGCTGAAAAAGCGATAGCAGTGTGGACCAATGCCGGTTCAAGCTCGTTTTGATAATAGCTTTCGAGAAAGGATGCTTGATCTGGATGCATCAGGTAATAAAAGCAATCGCTCAGGTATACGTGAAAGAGGCGATCTGAGAGTTTGCGCTTGATTGTATTAGTTTTTGTGGGCTGCTTGATGTCTATCTCTTTAATTGGTTTCGAGATAAGATTTACATCAAATATCGTACAGCGTTGCGAAGAAAAATTTTGATCTCCATGTACGGGAAGATTACACTGAAATTGATATTCACGTAGGAAAGAACCTTTGTCCATGAATTGCGCACTTAGAAGACGATGTAGATCCCCAACGGAGGTTAATCTAAGTTCAAAACGCAAAGCATCAGCAGTCGAGAGGAGGCTCCAAGAGTCCATGTGATCTTGAGAGTGAGCTTCGGATTCATTTTGATTGCTGCCGGGAGATATTGAGGAAGTGATGCTCGTTAACTCTACTGGGCAATGAAATTGGGTAGAGGGTGTTGCAGCATCGACTAACTGCAGGGAAACATACTTGCCCATTACATGAAGGGATTAATTGAAATTTTTCACTCGATCACTTGGCTTTATATTTTGTCAAATATCAAATGATAAAATCGATCCAAAGGAGACCGTAAGTTTAAGATTAAAATTGACTGTTCAAGATTTGTCTCTCTTTAAAATACTGGGGGGATATTTGTGCAATTTAATTTAGAAAGAAACTAAAATAGATCCTATAGAACATTTTGACCAAGAAAACTATAAAGAATATCAACTTCTATAGTCAAACATATTGGTAACTAAACATTTTTATATTTGAGTCCTCCCCTCCAAAAAAAAAAATAATAACATATTTATGAGAATTAGGCCATATATTTATAAATTGATGGGATTTAGAATATAAAAAGGGCCTTTACACATTCAATGCGAAATGTAATGTGCAATTTTACAAATGTTGTATCATGGCGCAACTCGCAAGGCATATGAGAGGTTGGTTAACTTTCTTCATTGGTTCCAATTATGTAACTTCCTATTCAGCTTTGTTGCATCTTAATACTTGGCAATAGAATAATTGTTAAACAAAGTCCAAGGGGAGGAGGGAGTTTGGTAGTGAAATCATTGTTTATCATGGTCATAGGCCAATACTCTTAGTGCGCCGTGCATTTTTTCGCTACAATAACGAAAAGTGCCAATTTAAAATATGCATTGATTACTAATACTGTACATAGCTTTACAAAGTGTTAGATAAATACAGCTTAATAGTACACTGTGGAATGTAATTAGCAAAAACTAAATGTTGCTGGCTTTGCTAATTAAGAAATATATATATCTGGAAGAAAAACCAAATCTTTGCAGTTTGGTAAACCTTAGTAAAAACTTAGTCCTTGTTGAACATGCTCTGCATGTATACAATGAATTATCCTGAGTCATTAGGGAAGCACAAAATGTAGCGGACTCGCTCTACACACAGTTTGCGCACTGGTGTTTATCGCTTGTGTTGTGTGCCTTAGCAGGAACAGTTATATGAACTGAGTTACTTCTGCCGGCATGGGCAGACTGGAGTTCGTTTTGTGTATCACTCTTGCAAAGATGATCGAAGTGTTGGTAAGCAGATTGATGTAAGGCTGGATTGTAGTCTTCAGGAAAAGAAAATGATAGTCCATTGGAAGAGTACTCAGATTTCGAGTATTTAACAGAGAGTGAAATGTTGTAGTAAATCATGTACGAGATTAGCTTGATGGACAGGTTCATTTCATTCAAGTCTGTGGCCTTTTCGAATTCTTTCTTCCCGAACATGACCATATCGTAGAGGCCGAGGGTCAGGCTGTACCGACGAAGCAGGCGTGTACCATCCTTTTGTAGATATACTCGAGTGATGATATGTTCGAAAGCGTGTTTCCGATGATGTGCAGCGAGATCACTTCGTAGATGGTCATTATCAATCCCGACAAAACATCACTGATGGAGAGCATAATGGCATACTCGTCGCGCACATAGTTTGTTATTGCAAAGCATGCCTATGAAAAGCTGTCGAGGAAGTTGAATACAATTGCTAAAGCCACAAGAATTCTGTTGAGATGAGAATAGTTGGAAGAGAATATCCTGAGCCTCCTAAAGTAGAGAAATGTGATGAGAATTTGCGCTACGCTCCAGAAGATCGAGGTCGAGATGGTTAGCGCGTTTTTGTTCTGGAGATTAAACTTCATCGTGTGGTATTGGATTTGTTCGCTCAAAATGACAAGCTGGGCTATCGTAAGCAATAGAAATTCCCGGCTGCGAATATTCTTGTAAAGAACCGCCTGGGTCATGAAGCTCCCCGAAGTGAAGAGCAGCTCAACCCCCAATGCACTCGGCCCCGACATGACGCTTTTGGTCAGGTTTAGTGCTTGGAAAAGTCGTATCCTATTACGCATATTTGAAAATGTCATAACTTGAATATCCATACTGTATAATATTACTTTCTAATTCGCTTAAAGAAATTACAGTATGTATAAAATGAATATTATTTGTAATACAGTTCAATCGCTATACATTCAATGAAGAATTTCTCTACTCTTCATAGAATTCATACCATTATTACTCGAACTCTGATATTTTTCTTTTTATATCTCTAGTTTTCAAAGTTATTAATAGTCCTCAATATCAAAAAAAGACCATATGCTGTTTATTAGTCCAAATCGTTTCTGTATACGTAAATCTACATTCCTACATTAGAATGCGCGAGGCAGCCATCCACTACGATGGTTGCTCCATTCGTATATGCACCTGCACGAGATGCTAAATAAATACATGTTCCGGCAATATCTTCGGTTGTGCCAGTACGTCCGGATGGAATTACATTCTTGATAAACTCGTTCAACACCGGTTCACTAAATTGTGAGAGAAAATCTTTGGTCATATCTGTCCGGAAAAAGCCTGGTGAAACTGTATTCACAGTGATATTTCGCGGCCCTAGTAGAGGAGCAAGTGCTTCGGTCATCCGATGGAGCCCGGCCTTGGACACACTGTAAGGATAATTTGGTACTGACGAATTTACCCATGCTGCAATAGAACCAATCATGATGACACGACTGGGATCTTGTGGCGTACTCTTAGCAGTTAGGAGCGGAATAAGCCTGTCAAAGCAGAAAGAGGTATTCATTAGCTAGCTATCCGAATTTTTCAAACACTTGGTTCAATCATTTTCAATGCCTCGCTTGAAAGTACCACGAATAGAAATATCTAACTTACGCCTTGGTTAAAAAATAGGGGGCTTTCAGGTTTACATCCATTAGTTCGTCCCATTTTGCCTCGGTATATGAGTCAAAATCTTGCGAATTATATATCGCTGCATTGTTCACCAGCACATCAAGGTGATCTTCACGGTTCTTCAATTCTTCGGCAAGGCAATTTACTCCTTCTGGACTTTGCAAATCGGCGGGAATGCTTATGCACTGGCCAGGTCCTTGTTTGCTAAGCCTGGTGGCGACCTAGAGCATATATCAATAGGCAAGGTATATATTCAATCAGACAAAAATAATATACAATTCATAAGAAAAAGCGCCAATGAAGCGTTTTTCGCATTACCTCCTCACAAACCTTGGCCGATCTACTGGAGATATAGACCTTTGCGCCATTAGAAACGAATCCCTATACATGTACCGAGCAGTGCAGATAAAATAAAACGGAGTAAAATTTTAAAAAATAGAATATGTTGCTTTAGATTTTCCAATTGTGATCTTTTCAAGGAGCTTTTTTTTTAATATACTTACAGTGGCTATCATTTCTCCGATACTAGGTGCAACACAAAATTGGCAATACAGTCATTTGTAAACAAAAACCTATGAACCAAAAATCATAAATCATGCTTACCCACGACCTCCGCCGGTAACAAGCACAATTTTGTCTTTGACATCAAACAGTTTTGATAATTCCATGGTGAATTTGCCGAAAACTACTACAATAAGGTAATGAGTTTGAGTGAACTTGGAGACAGGTAGGCAAGTGTATTCTACGACATTATTATATATTCTATGTCAAGGTTTAGTCAGTCATCACTGATTATCCGTCCTTGGCAAAATCGTTGTTACGTGAGTTATAATAGAATTTCCTAAAATTTCCGTAGCATGCTATAGCTAAAGTGATGATTCACTGCTTGTTGAATCATTTGTACTAATTTGTAGTTAATGATTTAACTAGAGTCACTGTAAAGGACGGAAGTTAGAGGAAGAGAGTATTTCGCAATGAATTTTTCCTAGTGTGATTTAGGTTAAGTGAAAGCATTGTATCTTGTTTTTTAGGAAAAATTTCTATTACTAATTGATTTCTGTCGAAATATTTTGCGCCACTTTCTCCAATCTATACACCTCTGAATTCGAATCATCTTGTTTTAAACTTCAACGAATAAAATTACCAGTAGTTTATAGAATTCGGTGGACTTTGGAGTTTGTAGGTATGGACTTTATTCAAAGACTTTATTCAAAACCGTCGGGTTTTGCGTTTTTCCGGGCAATTCATGTACTACATTTCAAGTTTGCCATCCTGTAACAAGAACTATAAACAATATTATTTATTCCGGCGACATCCGACTTCGGATATTGTTACTCTACGTAACCCACTTGTAGAACTTCTTGTGTCTTTTTCCGATTCTTTTACCGATTTTCTTACCGAATACTTTACCGAAATTTTACCGAATATTTTTACGGATCTTTTTACGAACTCTTTTTCGTGTAATAAATATTTGTATAATCCGAACTCGACTTGTGTTTATTTCACATCCTCGGGCATAGCCCAGTGAACTTTGGAACCCTCAACATACTCCATAATAAAGTTCATTTTCAAACATAAAACTTATCATAACAGATGGGCTTAGAGTGGAGGTAAAGGACAACACAGTTTTTTTTTCTGCTTTATTTACGTTAAACCTTTTTCAAAACTTAAAAGGAAAGCATTTGATGCTAATAAATGAAATGTTAAAAACTTGGAATTTGTATACGAGGCGTGTCCAACAAGGATATCAATTTTTTTCGAAGGGCATCGCGTAAAATCCACAAGTATGATAAAGGATATCATGCTGAATAGCGATTGAACTGTATCAGAGTATATTACCTCATCTTACGCCTGGATAAGTTTCCCTCCAGGCAGATTAGCGTGATACTGAATTCTAATTAATGTTCCTACTGTATTTTCTTTTAGTCTTCGCATAACCTAATAACTATTTTTTTTTTCGAAATTTGATATTTGGTATGATTTATATTCAAATCCTTAGGTGCACTGTAAACCAAAGTACTATATATGGAGACACAATAACATGTCTAAGTATGGATCATATACGAGTAGATTTTATTTTGGAATTGTTTGTAAAATATTAGTTCAGTTGAAGTAAAGGATTAGTGATATAAAAAAGTAAATGAGAGAATGATGAGAAATAATCAAGTGGGGAAAAAAACAGAAAGCAGATAAAACAGATTATCCAGATTATGTTCAATGAGAAAACGTAATATTATCACAATAATGTAAATTCGTACTTTGAGGTTCCTGGATATTCCAAATGATCCTCCCATCCCGCTTTTTCTTCTTTGAATTTAGTAATACATTCCGGGTCTTCACCACCTTCAGGATAAGCCGTGCATTTTTTCCAGTTACCTTGCAGGTCCACGTAGTATTCGGTGTCGGGCTGGACAAAGCCGTCAGTACTCGGTTTAAGTGGGATGGGATCTCTACCGTACGTCAAACGGGAAAGATTAAAGCCAAGGGAGTTCACGTGTTTAGCAAATGCTTTATTGCCAGGTCGGTTCGAACCGCTGGTATAGACCGTGATAGTCCAATCGGGATGCTTAAGTCGAAGGTCCACTGCAGCATAAATGGCATGGGATCCACCCAAGGAATGACCGGTGATATCAACAGTGTACTTAGGGTTGTCTCTCTTGAGCTCCTCAAGTCGTGTTTCATATTTATTGATACAGGCCTTCCAACCTTCGAAATAACCCTTATGGACTAATGAATCGGGAACATTTTCAGGCCAGTGAATTGTCGCATCGGAAGCTTGGCTTAGTAGAGCAGCTGCACCGAGAGTAGGCGTAAAGGATAAGATTATTTTTTCATCTGCATTATTGATTGCTAAATAGCCATTGCAAGCACTAAAATGCTTATTGAAAAACGCTTTCTCGACTATTGCATTTTTGATTTCGTCCCACTTCTTGCAAGTTTTGCACTTGAGCGCCATTTTCTCCTCTTGCGGTTCAGCAGCACTGGCGGAATATTGTACGTGCTTAAGGATGTCATCTTTTTCCGCTTGGCTAACTTCAGCTCCATTTACTAGGGCGATTACGATCGAAAGTATGATAAAGATTGGAAAGAGAAATCGAAACATGTTTTTGGGAAAGAGGATGGATGTAGCGACAAAAGAACACAACCGAGCTCCTTTTATATGCATTTTTAAATCAGCCATTGCGTATGATATATACGGTATATTCCCTACTTGAGTATTTTATACGGCTATATGCATGTATATAAACTAATTCTATATGCTAGCGTAATGGCTTAATCTCGCGCATCCAAGAAGGGTGCAATAATAAGACTTTGACGCCAAATATTTACTTTGGTCGACCCGCTTTTCAAGCTTCATTTGACAACACAAGCTTTGAGAGTATCGGCTGGTCAGACATTCCAACCTCTTTCTTAGCATAAGTGCGCAGTTGCCGCGAAATGCGCTGAGGGGGATCTCGAGGCGTTTGCACCCGTCAACGCTACAATGAAGAGAAAATCCTGTTATGCACAGCACTAGAGGCGGACGCACCCGGGTGAAGAGGTTGTGCTATTCTAAGAGGATTGCGGCGGCTGACGATGCATGCTGGGCTGCCTTAGGCCAAACATGGCAGTCTCGGTCCAAGCTAAATTCAGGTTTGTGTCGGGTTCGGAAAAGATCGAGCCGAAGGCTGCATGTGCTGCGCAACTGAGTCTTCTTCCCTGGCGCGGTTGCCCAAACAGTGCCAGATGCGAAGTAGAAAAGGCGCAGATCGACATGTTGCTGCTCGCATCCCCCCTAGAAACTCCGCTCTTCCTGCATAAAAATCCGTGTCGAGAGGCCAATCAAAATGCCTGAGGCGTTTCTGGCCTTCTGAACTGGTTTCCATCCAAAGGGTGCTCCAACCCCATTCAAGATAGGGGCCACCATTTTCCCATTTTGGCGTCGCAGCTCGAAGTCACGCCTGCGAGAACATTCCTCCGGCAAGTCCCGACTCCAGCCCTCTCATCAAAACTTGACGTGCGCTTCTTCACCGGCGCTTTAACTCCGCCGTCAACTATGCGAAATCTCTTTTCTCTTCCGTGGAACTGGATCTCCGCTTCTTTGGCTCCCAAATGCTCCCGTACTAATCGCTCACGACTCGAGAATAAGGGCTGTGGCCAAGTAGCTTCTCCGTTTCAATCCATATTAAAGCGATCTCCAGGTCAATGCAATATTGCTCGACCTTGGATGAGGCAATTGGAAAATTATTTTACGGCAATCCACGCTCCAGAACACATCAAAATTCAGTATTCTGTCGCCTTGCTAAGAGATGAAGCAGCAGTTTGGTGGGAATTCAGAATTACGAAAAATGTGCCACCGGTGAACTGGGAAGAATTTAAAAATGATATCCTATGCCTCTTTGCACCAATTAATACAGTAAGACAAGCTAGAGATAAGCTCGCCAACTGTCGCCAAACGAAGAGCGTACAAGAATACTCGCATGAATTCCGGAATATAGTACTACAGATTCCAAATTTCACCGAAGAGGAGCTGATCGATAAGTACATTCGAGGACTAAAGCCGCAGACTAGGGGTGAATTAGAATACAGGGAACCTGCAAATTTCAAAATTTCCGACGAAGCAAGTCGCCTATGACGCACAGAACTCCCATCGTGCACAGGACGCCATCAGAACAACATGACACCGCGACACCAGTGGAACTCGACAATATGAAATCCAACAAGAGCAACTTTCCGAAATACAAGAAGGAGGGACGCTGTGTGCGATGCCACGAAATTGGACATATTGGAATTAATTGCACGAAATTCCCCGGATCAGCCCCACCGAAATCGAAAAAAGACAATCGTCAATAGAAGCGTCGGTTTCTATTGACATCTCGAACCCGAATATCGAACCCGACAACCGAGGTAAGAACTACGAACAACGACAATCGAACGAAAATTTTAATATTATTTACGAATCCGATGAACGACTTATAACTACGAACTCGAACAACGAACCGACATCGAACAACGAACCAACAACGAACCAACAACGAACCAACAACGAACAACTGACGAACAATTGGTATCAACAATTACGACATCGATTAACAAAGAAGAAACACCGAAAAAATCACTCGAAAGAACCGAACCTCGAAAAGTATGGGAATATGAAGGATAATTGGAAAACCGACCATCAAGATTTTTAATCCACGGAGGTGCCGAAAACAATTTTATTTCCTATCAATACTTGGAAAAGAACAACCTTTTATCGTATCTTCAAGCCGACAACTTGCGCATCGTGAAATTGGGACACGGATCAACCAAACCATGTTATGGATTTACGACAGTTTCAATTGACGAGTACAACGACGAAATATCCTTCGATGTTGTTGATTTGAATAATGCACATGACGCTACTCTTGGATTATCTTGGCTACACACGACAAAAGCACTTTTCGATTGGGATCACCGCATATTACGAGTAATACGACAGAACGAAATTTTACAACTCCGTGAAATGTCCGGTTCAACTCCAGCTGTAGGAAACGTGCCAATTCAAGAAATAATGAATAGTTTCGAATCAGCAGGACCTTCAGACCTTTTTGCAATCCTTTCATTCGACACCAACGCATCCGGCCAGACTACACTCGAGGAATTTCAAGATAAAGAACTTAATGACCTATTGACAGAATTCGCTGGCGTTTTTCCCGATGATCCTCCTAGTGGACTTCCATCCGAGAGTCACATAGTACACACCATTCCATTGAAAGAAGGCGCGACTCCTCCAGCACCTCGTGTATACCGCATGTCCAACAAAGAACTAATAGAATTCTCAAAGCAATTGCAAGACCTCCTCGACAAAGGCTGGATCTGACCCTCATCCTCGCCTTATGGTGCTTCAGTCCTATTCGTACACAATAAAGACGGGTCGCTCAGACTTTGCATTGGCTACCGACAACTTAACGCGATTATGATAAAAAACCGATATGCACTTCCTCGTACCGATGACCCTAATTGATCAACTACACGGTGCTTCATTTTTTTCAAAAACCGACCTCCGTTCCGGCTATCATCAGATCCGTGTCGCTGATGAAGATGTTCATAAGACCGCTTTTCGCACAAGATATGGACATTTCGAATTTCGAGTACTTCCGCTTGGCTTAACCTCCGCACCGGCCACTTTTATGAACCTAATGAACGAGCATTTCTGCGATTACCTTGATGATTTCGTTATTGTGCTCCTCGATGACATCCTAATTTATTCACATAACCGAGAAGAGCATTTGCGACACATCCGATTGGTTCTCGACAGACTTCGCGAGAAAAACTTATTCGCCAAGTGCGAATTTATGAAAACAGAAATCAAATTCCTGAGTCACATCGCTTCCGCCGAAGGACTTAAGGTAGAACCACACAAGATCGATACGGTTAAAAACTGGCCCACTCCTAAGAATATTCGCGACGTTCAATGCTTCCTGGGATTAGCTAATTACTATCGCCGATTTATCCTTCGTTTTTCTCACATCGCGGCACCACTGAATCGTTGTTTATCGACTAAACAAGAATGGACCTGGATGTAATAAACACAAGTAGGGTTCGACATATACTAATGTTTATTACACTAAAATAAGTTTGTAAAAAGACGTAAAGTCGATTCGTAAAAATTCAGTTAAAGATTCGATCAAGGCGTAATTAAGTTCTACAAGTGATTTTATACGTAAAGTAAAAATATCCGAGATCGATTGTCGATAAATTAAATATATATTAGTTACCGTACTTGTTTCTTGTTAACCCGCCCTTAAGCTTTATCGGTCTTGTTATTTTTCTCGTATTTCCTGATTATATCTTGAGCTCTAGTCATGCCTTTCGCTGGTTCTCAAGTGTTTTATTGGTCATCGTAGCCTTTCCATTTAACTAAGTACTCTTTGCGATTGTACCATCTTCGCTCGTCGAGGATTTTTCGACTTCGTACTCTGTTTCTCCATCAACGATTATGGGTGGAGGTGGTGGCGCATTGCGATCGTCTGTGGCTTGTTCGTATTTCTTAAGAACGGAAACATGAAATACTGGGTGCGTTCTGACATTCGTTGGCAGCTCTAGTTTGTACGCAACTTTTCCAATTCGACTGAGAACCTTGAATGGTCCCGCAAACCGTGGTGATAATTTCTTCGAAGGGGCGTTGCAATACACTTCTGGTTTCAAGTGTGTGGTTCTTATCATGACTTGATCATTTTCTTGGAATTCTACATCGGATCGTTGTTGGTCAGCGTATTCTCGTTGTCGCTCTTGTGCATCCTTGATCATTTGTATGATAGTCGATAGGGTTTTTTTGAGTTGTTCGGTAAGTTCTTCTGCGGTAGGATTTTCTATCGTGGCTCGGGTCATGTTGGGGTTTCGTAGTGTTCGTCCTAGGTCGGCTATAAAAGGTGTAGTTCTGGTGGAAATGTGCATCGAATCGTTATACGCGAATTCAACAAAGGGCAAGAGGTCGTCCCAATTATCCTGTTTATATGCCGTGTAGTGTCGTAACATGTCTTCGAGGGTTCTATTCATGCGTCCTGTTTGTCCGCTCGTCTGTGGGTGGTAAGCCGAGGAAAGTTTGGTCTTTATACCGAGTTTCTGTGTTATAGTCTACCAAAACTTCGATGTAAATTTCGGTTCGCGATCGCTAATAATACTGGTTGGCATGCCGTGTTGTCTAAAGATCTCTAGAAAAAAATGTATGGGCTGTATCTACTGCATTGTCGGTTGTCTTGCTGGGGGCGAAGTGAGCTCTCTTGGTGAATCTGTCGACATAAACTGTTATCACATCGAATCCTCTTTTTGTCTTCGGTAGTTGAACAATAAATCCATCGAAATCAAGTCCCATCTTGTAGTTGGAATTTCTAATGGCTGCGATAGTCCTGCTGGCTTCTTATTCGTTGATTTCACTCGTTGACATGAATCACACGCCTTAATATATCGTCGTACTGTCTTTTGCATATTTGGCCAATAGTAGTCGCGTTGAACTCATTCCAGTGTATTGTCGATTCCCATATGTCCAGCGTAAATCGCATCATGAGCATTGAACATTATTTTGTTGTTTAAGAGTTGGTCTGAGGAGCACATAATCGGCGTTGGTCATCAATCGCTTGTACAATAGTCCATTTTCTAGTTCGTAATCGTCGTGCTTGGCGAGGTTTTCGATTATTTGGCACCATTGGTCTTTCATCAAGAGTTTTCGTATATGATCCTGTATCTCCTCCATTCCTAAAATCAAATACATCGTTAAAAGTTCGCTAGACGTTATCGGTGGTTCTGTGGTCTCCGGTAGAATATCATCGAGATGAGGTCACTTCGAAAGGGCGTCGGCGGCTGTGTTTTTCTCTCGTGGAATATGGTAGATGTTAAATTCAAACGCTTGAAATTGTTGCAGCCATCGAATTTGTCGTTTAGAAAAATTCGTGTTGGTCTTGAGCGTTGCTAGTGATCGGTTGTCGGTGTAAACGTTAAAAGGTTGGTCATCCAAATAGTGTCTCCATTTCGTAAGGCAATGAATAAACTCCAAGAGTTCTTGTTCGTGTACAGGATAGCTCTTTTCGGCTGGCGATAGCTGTCTCGATTCATATGCAACAGGATGAAGCTGATTATCGTCGGAAAGTTGACAAAGAATACCGACCAGAGCGTTAGTACTTGCTGCATCGAAAAATATGTGGTACGGTTTATCTTGATCTGACAAGGTGAGAACAGGTGCGGATGCTAGGGCTGTTTTGAGCGTATCGAATACCGTTTGTTCTAGTTTCGTCCAGTGTAACAAGTACGGTAACTAATATATATTTAATTTATCGACAATCGATCTCGGATATTTTTACTTTACGTATAAAATCACTTGTAGAACTTAATTACGCCTTGATCGAATCTTTAACTGAATTTTTACGAATCGACTTTACGTCTTTTTACAAACTTATTTTAGTGTAATAAACATTAGTATATGTCGAACCCTACTTGTGTTTATTACGATGAGCCTAGTTTGGTGAATTTACAATCGATGCTGTAGAGCCTTTTGTATGCATCCGTGTATTGTGTTTGAATCCAACTACTGGTTTGCACGAGTTATAAATATTTAGGAGAAAAGTAAACTTTATAAAACCTGAAAATCTGATTTCGCGAACTGCAAGCTAGGTAGGTTAATAGATAGCTAACGAAAACTTGTAATTTCGATGGCATTTTCCATGAGAGCTTCAAAAGTGTTAGAGCCATCTACCTCAACAGAGGAAAATTTGATATTTCGCAATTCTATACAATCGCACTTGAGAATATTATAAATAACCCATCTTATCGCATTACATTAATAAAGTAAAGGAGAATAAATTAGGATGGCGACCTGGAATTCTGTCTAAAAGCATAATATAAACCACAGTTAGGGAAATTGCAAACCCAATTGGACACAATACCTCCGTAATTTTTGAAATTTATTACGTCATCAATTTTAAAGATTTCAATAGCCATTATATCCATTATTAACATAGTTTTCGAAATTAACATGCGGCTTTATTGCGTGATCAAGAATGCAAGCAGATTTTCAGAGTCTTTTTCACTTGAGATTGATGGATCGGATAGTGTTGAAATCTTCAGGGCGAAAATAATAGAGAAGAATCCCCGCCAATTAGGAAGCTTTGATTCTTCTGAGATAATTCTCTGGAAGATCGATTTGCCATTCGTAGATCTCCAGAGATTTCGTGACAACATAGAAAATTTAAGCAAACAACGGCTTTTACCACAAGACGAAATCTATAAATATTTTCCAGAAGAACCCAGTAGGAAATATGTACATGTGTTAGTTGAAGTCCCTCTCGGTATGCTTATTTTTTTTTTTTAATAAATTATATTGGTTTGGTTTGCTCCATTTCGCCTGATTCTCATTGCTTAATCCCTTTACTTTTGATTCTCTGTATATTATACTAATTAGTGGACATGCCAAAACCTACCAAACTTAAAATTCGTGAGGCTTTTCCGAACGGTATAAGTAATAATAATTTTACTATTAACTTTTTGCTACTTATTTTGTCCTTTGAATAGGTTTACCATATGTACAACCAAAACCTTTACTCAATACAAGCGGATTACAATGGGAGTATCAACCTGATCCAAGCTTACATGGCATATTGCGAGACGAGCTTATAAAACATTATCGAAATTTTTGTCTTGGTCGTATCGATAAAACTACCATGCCGCTTTATCTCTTCCTCGCTGGAGCTGGCACCGGAAAATCGCGAAATGCTAATGAATTCCACAAGTCACTGGCTGTGTGTTTACCTGAAGAAGAATCGGAGCTGAGATCAAGGATAGAAAACGCTTGGGTATTCCACGTAAGCTTTGAAAACGGCACTAGTTATGATCCAGTTGAAGAAAAATTTGCCTATCGTGCTATCGGTACACGTATGCTCTTGCAACTTCTTCCGGACAAGTTGTTAGCCGAAATTCTTACAGCATATGAAGCACCGGCTCCTGAAGAGGTAATTCGATTAGTTGCTACACACACGAGAATGAATTGGAGACAAGTCACTGTTATCCTGGCTGTTGACGCGCTGCACGCAATAATGTCAAACTATGATGAGGGGCTCGAAGAAGATTCCACTTTCTATAGGACTATGTCCAAAATTGCCGATCTTGGTGTCAATGGTATGTTTGCAATCCCATGCTGTACTGCTACAATACTTGGACCAATCAATAGTTTTTTAAGAACTTCACACCGACACCGTGTATACCTACCTGTCGCTACACTGACTCCACCTATTATTCGCCAAGGAGATACTATACACCAAGTATTTCAAATGAACGACCATATTATTAAAATTCTTGTCGATGATTGTGGTGGTCATGGAAGAGCGCTTGAAGCACTTGAATGCGCATTAGAGGGTGTCGACATATCCGCAATTAACATCGATGATTTGATGTATAGAGTAGTTAATATGATCAGAAATTATTACCAAGAAGCTCTTCAAATATCAGTTAGAAACATCAATGCCGTTGTTCGAGCTATATTAACTCGTCACCGTTTGCAGGCAGACGAATGCGTACCTGGTACAAATAAACTTCCAGAGGAATTAGCTCAACCAGGATTAATTCGTTATGAGGTGGAAGCCGGTGCTGACGATGGGTATCTCACTGCACCATACATATGGATTTGGGTATTGGCACGAATCAAACCCTCGAGCGCGGATCTAGTGCTACGAGACTGGAATTTTTGCACCTATGGAGAACTCAGGTCGAGAAGGGAACCAAGTTGTCCACCTGGCGCTCAATTTTGGCAGCATTTTGAACACTTCATAGCATCTTTTCGCTCACTTAAGTCACGAGTATTCAATGAAGGACAACTAGTAGATTTTTCTAAAGTTCATGTGGGAGCACGCATTAATGGCGATATACAATTTGTAAATCACCGTTTGAGTTTAGTGCGGGCTAGCGGCTGGGAGAATACAAGTTCGGCCAACCATCCACCCGGTCAGTGGGAAGTTCCTTGTGAATGCTCCATAAAAATTGATGTTAGGGGTTGCAAGCATATTATTCTTAATGGAACATCAGCTCCATACGGCGATTCGTTTTTGGGGTTAGACACCGAAGCTGAATGTCAAGGATTGAATGAGGTTCATCAGTATAAAAGATATAATAGGGCAACGCTAAGAACAACCGATTATTTGAGCGAACGAGCTAAAGCTGCGTCAGAAAGAGATTTTTTCCTGCTATATACCACTGCCCAAATTGAAGATCTTGAACTACCAGAACGCTCCGGAATTGTGGATGCAACCAATTGGCTTGATTATTTTGGGCCGTTTGCTGGTAGAGCACATTATTTTGCAGTCGTAGGTCCATTAGATATAAATACTGCAAACCATCGGGACCTTCTTGGAATAAGGGGGATTGGGCCAGCGTACGCAGAGCAAATTATCTCGAAGCGGCCGTTTGCAAACATAGCTGATGCAATGGAGAGAACCAAAATTCCAGAAAAAGTGTTAAAAAAATTCAAGTTTACTACATTAAATACTGAGACTTGATTGAAGTTTTGAAATTTATATATAGTTATAAAATATAATACAATAACACGAATCTACAGTAATTATTACACTGATCGTCGAATTTTTAAAAGATATATTAATAGTTGCATATACTTCTGATACTCTGATTCTCCAATAATTGGAGAATAATTTCGAATAATTTAATTATTCGAAAAGTGCCACCGGGGATACATGGCTTACTCCATCAGGATCGCATAGTGACAACTTCTCTGGTCTCGAAGGCTATGGATTCGAAGAGAAGCATCTATCAAGATACTAGTTGTAAGAGCAGTTGCAGTGCTGGATTCATAATATGAAAGTGGCTTATTACATTCATGAACATGTGTTTACGCTAAACGAATAAATTCACTCTTTTGCCGAATGGCTAAAACCGCACCCACTCCCGGTTTTATATTATTAAAGAATGAAAAACAATGTGCCCATATAAAGAGATCAATTGTTTGATAAAACCAATCAAAGGGTGGCTTGATATTTTAAATCACGTCTACTTGGTATATAAACATTTCTTTTGACTCTCGATAAGGTGGTAATGAATATTAGCATCATCTTACAATAAATTCATGGATCCTTCGAGTAATAACGCTACGCTCAGCTCTTTCTGCGCTTCTGTCAATTTCCTAACACAATGTCGTACTAAGAATATAGCACCGTTTCTGGTGAAGGAGGAGATCATCAAAGCATGTAGCTTGTCGGGATTGTGTGTCTACATTGGGTTCTGGATGGTATTACTTTCTCTCCTCTACATTTACAAAGCGATGCGGAACAAGACTCGGAAAAACACACTTACAAGATTAATCAAGGTATTTACGAGCGTGCTTGTGGGAGTATGCTATTTCGCAAATCAATTTCAAGACTTTCTTTACTGTAATTTCATGAGCGATTACCCGTATTCTTCCAGCACCATTCTTGTCATTGCAGATTGCACTTTCTATTCCGCGCTAAATAGTCTTATCATCATCGATTCCTTGAAGTTGTACAATACACTCATGATGCAATCATCTTTTATTTCCTATTGGAGCAAATTCCAGTACTTTGTCCAAGACTAAATTAGATAACATTTTGGTACCCTATGAAATCGTGAAAGAGGTATATGTAATTATGGGGCAATTCATTGTGATCTATTTCGCATATGCAATTGTAGAACCTTACATCATGGAATATATCAAGAGAACTCCATCGGCAACCATTAATATTCCGTCTGCAATAATGCACACTTCTGACGAGGAGGATGTGTAGAAAGCAAATGTAGACGTCCCCTTTCCGCCTTCCGCTAAAGTATTGGAATACTTAACGGAACAATGCGTGTAAAGTTGCCCTCGCTGATCCTTTTAACTTATTCAGGGAAATTTAAAAGAGAGAAAGCATTGTATCAAGTGAAGTTGTTGTATTATTCGTTTAGAATAACTCTTAAGAGCTATTGTGCTGATCCGTTCGAATCCTTGACACTTGGGCTGAGTTATAATTGAAGAGGCTATATATTAATAAAATAAAACTATTTAAATTGATTGTATCTCTATCAATGTAGCATGGTGAGATAAATAGAAACAGAGTGGATAACAGTTATATGTAGTAAAGATGCAAATGCGAATTTAAAGTGCATAGTCATGAGCATCACGAATACTAGCCTTCACAAGTTCGGCCAATACCCTTTAGGCTTTGTGCCCAAGCTTCATTCACTGAATGATATCGGCTTTGTAACAGTATAATTAGGTTAGTCATAAAGTGCGCCGCCAGTAACGTGGATGTCTAAGACACCGTATACTCATTATTTGGGACAAATTAAATTGAAAATTCATTCGTACAATTAAAAAAGATATATTCAAAACTTATCTCAACCAGCATGTCCTTAATTTGCCTTATGTTATAGATATGAAAAATGCAGAAATACTTCACGCGATATTTTTTTTTACAATTTTGACCACTTTCCACAACATCAATTCTGATGAATTTATTTGCCCATATTCTTCTGTGACTACTTTACGTTTAACTCTATACAAAAGTAAGCAATTCGCCGATCAAGGCATATTATGGCCATTCTGATCAATTTTTTTCCATTCTACCATAACATAGCTTCTCACTGTTCTATGCAGTGAATTCAACTAAAAGTCCCTAAATATTACTCCTTGTTTCTAGAATTACCTTGATTTAAGCACTATGCTCTGGCACTCCTCTGCGTTGGTAATTATGTCTCTTACACCAGCTTGAAAGAAATTAAACTATATTCTCGCTGGAGAATCAGGTTCCTTCCAATCACCTTCAGTTGCTCTGTGTATAAATAAACGATGTAAAATTGCAGTAATCTTATATCGTTTCTTTTTACGAGGGGGCTTAACATATTGAATTTTAGATAGAGTTTCACTTCGTTGAATCGCTCGCTTCAAGACATTGACGGACACTTCTATCCCATAATCATCCTTAAAGCATTTTTGTACCTCAGCTGCATTGGCACACTTTCCAGACGATATCAACCTGGCAGCTCTCCTCTCATTACTCTGGCTTAAAACACGAATATGATCAGTGGGCAAACTTTTAATGTTGTAGTTAGGCGTCTTATTTTCCCTGATTATCTTGGTAACCGCTGTGTAGTGTATATTTAGAGCACTAGCAATTTGGCGAGAAGATTCTCCTGCTTTAGATCGCTGGACAACACTTGCACGGATCTCGTTAGAGAGGCGTTTTGTAGCGGGACGAACTATTCAAGTCCTACCTAAACTTTCCTCAACTAATTCGTTCGATAGTAATATTTAATCTTATCTTTTTATCTTATTATTTTTATTATTTTTATTATTTTTATTATTTTATTTCTATTATTTTGCTTAGACCATTTATCTCCTGATCGCAGTTATTTATCGCCTGATTATTATATCATCCGATTATTTCTTCGATTATTTAATTCATTTGTTTTTGTTTATGGTTCCTCACCAATTTGCTATACTATTATTATTAAGGTGAGGGCATCTAATGATTTTTGGGATATTATTATTATTATTTTGATTAAAGACCAATTTGCTATACTATTATTATTAAGTCTACCAAAAAGGACCGCTACACGTTTAATATCGGTCAACTAAATGATGAATATTGGCAATATTTAAACGTATACTTTAAAAATAAAACAGAAGATGAAATGCTAAGCAACGGTGGGAAAGAGCACAAAGAAGTTTAAAGAAATGCGGTCTATATTTCAAGAAAGCCACAAAGTACTTTTTCCAAATCGAAACCCATGTGTTTCAGTTTGCCATTTGGAGCTTCATACTATGACTTCGCACCTACTCGAGAAACTAAAATGGGAAATAATTATATGGGCTACCTACTGTATACTTTCCCATTCGTTAACCAATTGCTCTGATACTGCTTTAGCTTGGATATAGAGTAACTGATTTAATGGTAATTTGTTGATAGTATTTGAAATATACCGAATTCTTCGCAATTAACTTATCATATAGGCTAAGATATCTGTAGTTGCTGCGACAATATGCAATCGATAACTCCGTGTTCTTTTGAACATTGGCACGGAAGCAAAGTCAATCAGTCAAGAAGTTATGTCCCGTTCCTGCCTTTTAGTACAGCCAAGTACCGGCGTGTTCAACAATTTTCCAACAGAATACAGCGATAGGGAAGACTTCAGTGTCAATTCAGCTAGAATCGATCTCCATGATAGAAACAATGCTCGTCATTCCTGTATCTAGATACGATATTATTATCGATTTTACAATATTAAGGAAATATGACTACTATATTGGAGGCAAAGGTAAGATTTTATATTACAATGGGGAGGGAGTAGTAAGTGCGAGAATGTGTGAGAAATCAGGTTTGGTTATTTATTCGATTGAAAAAAGGGGGATACCACTAGGGCTGCCAGCAACGCTAGGGCTGAAGGCGATTTTTCTGAAGTACACGAGCGGATCGGTTTTTTGCTCAAAAGATTTCCTTAGTATTTCACGAAAAACCCGGGTATAACCTGTCGTACGAATATCTTTCGACATATAAACTTCTCCTGAGAGCTACGATTGTTTCCAATCATTAAACTAGTGTTCAATCATAACTAGTTTCAAATTTCCAAAGTGCAAAAGGTGGGAAATCGAAAGCAGGGTTTTTCTGTTATTCCAAGAAATGAAGTATAGAGTCTTTATATAAATTGAGTAACAGAAGATTTTATGAACAGGCCTCCAGCTTTTTTCATTCTGCCAAGCTACATCACAAATTCTAATAAAGTCATTGCCACTGCACTCTGTGTTAAAATGGAAATTACAACATCCACGTTGCACTCCTACCCAACACAAATTCCAAGTTTCCTAATGTTCTAAACCACTACAACCTGAAATATAGGTCGGCCCTTTATACTCCTTACCGGAACAACTCTGGGTTGTTATATTAGCTCCGCCCGAGCAACTCTTTATCATCAGGAATAAAACAACAATGATATATAAGAAGTTCATTGTTAATTTATGTCTTAATACTTTCGAGAGAATAAGATGGTTAGAAAATACTTGTAGTTAGCCGTGTCTATGTATATTTTCAGGGATCGATTTAAGACTCAGTGGACTATATAATGGAGGTTTCAGATGGTGTAAAATCTGGATAATTTCCTTTAACATCTGAAACTGTAATCTCTATTTCACGCTTATTTTGTTTAAGCAGTTAAAGGCACCATGAAACAATTGCAATGCTGCTACAAATGTAGCAACCCATCTTTACTAAAACCTTAACCCACTGGAGCCTAAGGACAATATCCGGTTGATTTGAATAGAAGCACATCCTTCCATTTCCTCTTAAAATATCATTCGATTGTATTCTCACGCTTCAAGCACAAAAATATTCAGTTTTATTCTTACTCTTCTGGTTGTATATAACAATCAAATTTGTTGCTAGGATATTTTGAGATTGAAGAGAAAGGTAATAACTCCGCTTCTTATTCCAAAATGCAAAACGCCCAAAATATATACCCAAAGAATTGTGATGTCAGCAAGTAATCACGAATATAAGAACTATCTAAAAAGTGACAAAATACGAAAAAAGCTAAGCCTCAAAACGATGGCTTGGCTCAGTCCCAAGTTGGGATTTTTTGCCAGGGGAGCTTAAAATTAGGCTGTTTATTTGCTTTAATAGCTTGTATAAACGTGTAAAATATTCATATCCAATTATATCAGAGTAATTTCTGTATATACAGTATATAGGATCCATTATGAGAAATTGCATAGTCAGTATTATTATCAAGTTTCTTTCGCTTCCCAAGGCACCATCCTTGTACACTGCCTAGTACAATCTATAGCTTCTCCATTACATGAATAGCATCTGGCGTAAGCACCTACGTCATCATTATCTCCTATCCAGCACTTACCGTTATATACACGCCACGTCTCTCCGCAGCAGTATACGCAGATAATAACTAGGAGTTTATTAATTATCTCAACGACCGAATTTAAATAGGAAACATTTAGATACTTATACTTATTCTACTACAATCAAGTCATATATTCCAGGTTTTAGCTAATTTATTTGGGATACAAAAGTCTAATGACGTGTAAAAGTTCACAAGAAATAATTTAGGAAATATAAAATAAAGAGATTGAAACTTTAATCACAATGAATAACGAAGTAAAGCTCTAATGCATGATTAAATAAGTGTGTGTGCTATAAAATATGCAAGTGTAACTTGATATGAAAAGAGACGAAGGCTCAGTCGTATTACAATACTCGCCCGGCGGAAGATATAATTCTATAATCTCTAATTCTTCAACTTATGCTTCAATATGACTTTGTGTTGATTATGGATTTCTCAATCAACCAGTAAGAATAGAAGCCTTCAAGTTTACACTTAAATATACCCACCTTAGAGTTTTTTGGATTAAGGTTGGCTAAATAGTTATTGCTGAGGCTTTCAAGCGTATAATATATGCATAAATGATTTTCGTATAAAAACCAACTAACCCTAAACTCAATTCTGCAATATGCTTATTTACTCAATTCAATATTCATAGCCCATAATGGCTTCTTTCTTATAATAATCAATGAGAAACATCAAACTAAGGTAGTTGGGTTTATATATGTCTTAAAACCGAGGGCACAGCATATTTATTTATATTTTTATTTTAATATAAATAGTAGCATATTTTAAACAAAAAGATAGTTACGCGTAATTATGAATATGCAAGATAATAGTATGATTTAAAGCAAAAGCTTATGTAAGATACAGGGACGTAAACTTGGTCAAGATATCTACATTCCTTTATCAAGTGGCAAAATATCGATTCATTCCCCAAAAAGGAAGCATGAAGAGCAATGCCTTCCAAAAAGTATTCCCAAGTCAAATACAAATGGTCAAATAGATTTTCAATGAGCCAAGGATAAGTCAAAGTAAGAGAAATGACATTTTAAAATAATAGGTTATGTGCTATTTATCTTACTTCAATCTTCATAGATTGAGTCGTTGTAAGAGAAGCCTTAGTACTTTTACATATTCTATTTTTAACTTGGCTATCATTGTATTATGAATATTGCCATATAATAATACAGCTTCAAAGGGTGTACACACTTTCAGTTAACTAGCATTTTGTTCAATCTGTTTAATATTTATGGTAGCATATTATTGTACTGTATCATGATGTTCTTTGGATATTGTATATCCAAAGAATATTGGTGCAGTAACAAAATATTAAGCAGTCACAAAATATAAGAACCATCTAAAACTTACAAATATAACACTCTGTAATCAATAACTAACTCAGAAGCGCGAAAAATTAAACGAGAATAACCTCCATAAGAGCTGAAAAACTAGCGATATTTGATTGGCTGAAGTATTTTTTAATCACAATAATCGAACGTGAACAACCCCAATTTTAAATGTTATAATTTTGGCCCATGTTTAACTTTTAATTTAATATACCTGATATCACCAGATAAAAGATAATTAAATAGTTCCCCTGTATAAACCAATATCGTTAGCCAAAATTAAAAATTTATGCTCCTTGATAATAATGGCGAATTTTTGGGGATAAAAAAAATGAGAAATAGAGTTGAGTACTACACTTCTTTTCTCGATCTTACCCCTTAGTTATTATAGAAAGTATTTATTTATCAATAAGTGTAAGATGGTGAGTAAGAAGAGTCGGTTGAATCAGAAATATTTTGTCTTTTCCGTTGTGAATTTGGTTATTATCCTTTATTTCTTCTTTTTCAAAATCAATATT
Source organism: Calcarisporiella thermophila (assembly GCF_041956535.1). Lineage (NCBI taxonomy): Eukaryota > Fungi > Calcarisporiellomycota > Calcarisporiellomycetes > Calcarisporiellales > Calcarisporiellaceae > Calcarisporiella > Calcarisporiella thermophila. The sequence continues at coordinate 41,727 of NW_027192239.1, forward strand.
CGGCCTGAAGTTTACTCAGACTCGGAGCATGTGCAAGCCGACAAAACGAATAAAATACGAGCTGCATTTGTGGTCCTAATACGCAATTCTGATGGTGATAAAATAATAAACTCAATTCAACAATTGGAAGCGACCTTCAATCATAAATACGGGTATCCATGGGTTTTCCTCAATAATGAAGATTTCACCGAAGATTTCAAACAAAGGATCAATACCGCTACAAATATTACCGCGTATTATGGTAAGCACTCTAGTACTTAACTATTTAATGCCCCTATATATCAATTTATTTTATAATTTTTATAGGTGTTATTCCTAAGGAACACTGGAGTTATCCGTCTTGGATTGATGAGGAAAAGGCAAAACATGCACGAGAGTCAATGAAGAATGTAATATATGGCCAAAGTGAGTCGTATCGGCACATGTGCAGGTAGAGTTTGTAATTTCTTGTCTACAAAAGAATGTTGTAAACATGATGTTATGTATGGTAATAGATTTGAATCAGGATTTTTTTATCAACATCCGCTGCTCCAAAATATTGACTATTACTGGCGAGTTGAACCTTGGACGAAGTATTACTGTGAATTAGATTTTGACCCTTTCCGCTTCATGAGCGAAAATAACAAGAAATTTGGTAAAGAAAATATTTATTAACTTTTATTCAAGCTCTCGAACTTTGTACTTATTTTCAAAAATTCTAATAGGTTTTACTATTACTCTACCCGAAATCCCTGAAACAATTCCCACCCTGTGGAAGACAGTTCGTGGATTCATCGCTGAACATCGACATCTTATACCTGCTAACAACTCTTTTGACTTTGTGACCAACGATAACGGCCTTACTTACAATTACTGCCATTTCTGGTCTAATTTTGAGATTGGAGATATGCGATTTCTACGATCTAAGGAATATACAACATTCTTCGAGTATATGGACCTCGCAGGTGGATTTTTTTATGAAAGGTGGGGAGACGCGGTAATTCATTCAATAGCAGCTGCATTGTTCTTGAGGAAAGATGAAATTCACTTTTTCAATGAGATTGGTTACTTTCACCCCTCTATATTGTAAGTATTCACCCTCTTCCTCTCTTCCCCTAATCAAATCCTTTCGGTCTCCATTATATCATTGCTCTTTTCCATTGCTTCAGTTTTTCATTATTCATTAAGGCATTTTAACCGATACCTTTAATTTATCTCCACTTATTCTATAGGCACTGTCCGTCGAAAAAAGTCAATGCGAAATGTTCATGTGACTTAGCACAAAGCAATGGTAAATAAAGCATATTATTATTTATGACTTCTATCTAACACCTTGGCGATTACTTTAGACATGTACGAATCCTCTTGTACGCATAAATGGCTTGATATAAATGGAATAACCTATTAGTTTAATCTTAGTGCAAATGCAGCATTTTTATTCCAATAATTCCTATTATTCTTATTAGGTTCATAGGGGTTCTGAGGGTTGAAAAGTTTTTAAAAAAAACTACATAAAAATTTTTTCAAATATATTCATGCATGAGAGTGACTTGTTTGTTATTTTATTGCTTGGGATCAAGCCCAGAGTATTACATCACCTCAAAATATTTAGAAAACATGAATACATATTTGATATTATTATGTACTTGTTTTCCAAGGTTAATCAAGCGTCTAATAAACTAGTTTTAAGCTCCGCTGGCAAAAATCCTAATTTGGGATTAAACCAAGCCATCAATTTTAGGGCTTAGCTTTTATTCGAATTTTGTTACGTTTTGTAGTTTCAGCTTGTCTTATACGTGTGACTATTTATGACATCATCATTTATGCACATATATATATTGGCTTTTGGACTATGGAATAAACTAAGCGGAGTTTTCTCTTACTCTCCTATCTCAAACTATCCATAACAAATGGCGATACCTTCCAAGCCTTCCAAGCCCATGGCGTACTATGACATCGCCATGCGCCAGCCAATCGAATCTAACTGCTGCTCACCAAACCCATGGAAGGGCCGATTGGCTCTTAACTTCAAGAATCTTGATTATTCTACAACATGGGTTCATCTTCCCGACATTGCTAAAGTTCGTCGCGATCTCGGCCTGGAAGCCTGCCGCAAGTTTAGCGATGGCACCGAGTTCTATACACTTCCCATTCTGATTGATCCCAACACAGACTCGAAGATTGGAGACTCCTTTGATATTGCCGTCCACCTGCAAAACAATTACCCGGATGCGGGCTCAGGCAACCTTTTCCCCCCACTACAACTCGATTTCGTCTATGAACACAATCCGCTTGTTCCACTGTCAGAGCAGAGGGAGAGCGAATACGAGGAGTACGCCCGATTCAATACAAACGTCGACGCAGCATTCACCGCCCACATTCTTCTTTGGGTTCACAGAATGCCCTTCGATCCTGCCACCGCTGACGCTTGCAAGGCCATCTTTTTGCAGCGCGCTGGCGCGAAGTCGTGGGACGATTTCGAGGCTAAGGGCGAACTGCGGGCGACACTTAAGGAGTCTCTCCGTGCCATGCTGGGCAACCTTAGCAAGCTCTTTTTGAAGGACACCAGCGGGCCTTTCTTGTTGGGTGAACAAGCCAGTTATGCTGATCTGATCGTCGGAGCATGGTTGCGCATGATGAGCACCCTTCTCCCAGAAGACGAGTGGGCCGAGGTGAGGAGCTGGCATGAGGGCGTCTTTGGACGGATACATGACGCTCTGGAGAAGTACTCCAAGGTCAAGTAAGGAGATGTACCGCATATCCTTGTACTCTTATCTCTTGACAATAAATTCAAGTTTATAATTGTCACACTTCTGTGACGTGACAATGGCGTTTCTACATATATTATATTATAAAGTCTTTGATTTTTTGTAAAGAATAAATTAATCAATCTTTTTCTTCTTGACTTACTTGATTTGGAATCTTTGGAACTCCAATCCCTCCAGAACTCGAGAAATCTTACAATTGGTAGCGACGAGTTCGATCTACATACGTGAAACTACTAGAAATCCAGAAAATTTTAACCAGAAACCAGACACCAGACACCAGAATTATTTTTACGAGACAACGACATTGAAATAATGGAACCGATTTTTGTACCAGCACCTTTCTGTATGCCTGAACCCGCCAGGTTTGGTGGCAAACACTACCCCGACGTGCGTGAATGGATTGATCAAGTTGAAAATTATTTTGTGGGAACGAATCCCCCTGAGCATATGAAGGTCCCGTATGCCGCTGCTTTATTCCAAGGAGACGCCCTTATTTGGTGGAGACATTTGATGTAGCAGGACGACATATACAAAAGTCGATAATACCATAGAACGATCTTCAAGCGCAGGGTCACTTATAATCCATACAATATTGAGTAAAATATGTAAATCAGTATGAGAACGTCTATCATCTTTGTAAAGAATGTCTTTATTACAGTATGCTGCACGAATGTATATGAAATTGAGGTGTTTTAATAAACACATTAATATCTATTTTATTTATCTAAACTAATACTTGATACTTCATTAATATAAAATACAAGGTCTAGCCTTTCCATCCATGCAGATATCGAGAATGTTTACAAAAAAAATATCCGAAACAGAGGGGGTTGAAATTGCCAAATATGTATATTTGACTTTTGCAATTTTTCCAACAAATCGATCCTTTTACTTATATCCTTTATCGCCAAGCTAATCCCTATTATTTAGTAGAGGCTTCTCTGATAATATATATAGAAAAGACTTGCGACTGCATACTTCCGAGAGGTTTTTCAACGAATGCTTGCCTAACATCTTGTTAAGACGATTTAGTTCAGATCCAAAGTTCGTCCTTGTTCTTAAGCCTTCAAGACTAATTATCGAGATAGAGTTATACCGTACTCCACAAGTTTTCAATGGAAAAGTGTTCCTAAGGCAGTAAAGGCCACTACCATACTTGTAGCTTAAATACCCTTCAACAAAATTTTGAATTTTTGGCCGTTTGCTTATTTTCATTGTCTGGTTAGAATATATTCCTCTACTTGCCCATGTCATAGCATTAAAAAGTGCCTATGAAGGTATCGTGAAGAACAGTGTAGCTAAGTAATGCACACATTTCCCTATCTTTTTTCACAATTGGACAACGTTATGTTCACTAATACATCTTTTGCACACCATTGACTTTCCACGGCTACTCACCAGGGGTCGTGTTTGATTATTCCGGAGCTGTTCATCTTCCGCGTTTTATAATAATATTTCATCACTGTGTTCCTGAAGATACCGTATTTACAGATATTTGACCACACCATAGTCATCTGTTGCTGCAAACTCTAATTGATGTGTATTTTGGAGAACCCGTCTTCTTTCAATCAAGTTCCAATCCAAGGAGAGGCTTTCTTTTGGTGACCTTTGCTGATAAATAGAATCTATGCTATACTCTCCTTACGATATCAAGAGATGTTTTGATACCTTACACGTTTTTGAGGGCTGTTGTTTGCCTTAATTTCTCTAAAACACTAACTTTAGAAAACAAGTGGAGTGTTCTCGCGCTCGTTCTCCTTGCTCGATATTAGTGGGCGGTCTGAACGAGTTTTTTT
>NW_027192240.1:0-8280 GCF_041956535.1 Calcarisporiella thermophila
CATATATACGTACATTTGAGATTGTAATAAATTAATAAGGAGTTAAATCTTTCTCTCCAACTAAAAACCCCCGTCACAATATTCGAATAAAAGCTAAGCCCCAAAATTGATGGCTTGGTTTGATCCCAAATTAGGGTTTTTGCCAGCGGAGCTTAAAACTAGTTTATTAGGCGCTTGATTAACCTTGGAAAACAAGTACATACTACTTGAATATTTCGGCCAATCAAATTCCATAATCCAAATTTCCTTATATATTTATTGTCTGATTCATTCTGGAATCTCTTTTTTCATGGGAAAATTTTATATACGTCATACATAATCTTTGCACACATGCCTCTCTCATTTTCTCAATTAAAATAATTGTTTTAATTTCAGTAATGCAGTTAAATTGTATGATCAAGAGCGGGGATGAATTTTCAGATGCTTTTCCGGTCGATATAATTGGGTCTAAAAGCGTCCATGACCTTAAAAAATTAATTCGAGAGGGAAATAAGCAATTGGAGGCTTTTGATATACCCCAAATCAAATTATGGAAGATCGATATTCCTTTTGATGCCTTTATTCAGTCCATTCATAATTTCGATAATATAAGTAGGAAGTTTCTGTCGCCATTAGATGAAATACGCGAGAATTTTCCAGAGGAGCCTAAAAAGAAGCATATTCATATAATCGTTGAACTTCCGATTACAGGTGCGTATTTTTAAATCTAAATTTTAAAATTTAAATTTTTGTTTGACTTTTCATAATATTAACTTATTATTTACTAGAAAAAGATCAAGGTATATTTTTTTGATAAACAATTCATCTTTAATTTATTGGAAACTCTTACAAATTACTTACATTTTACTCTTTATTTAGTTCGAACATCGTATAGTGATATGGCAAGTGTAACGGTTCCAGTGGTAGGCCCGATCCCAGCAGTAAGCCCAATTGCGCCAAACTCGAGGTGGTTAAGGTTTCCTCCGTATAGTCATATGGCAGGCTTTTCAATCCCAACGATTGGCCCTGTTGTTCCGAATGTAGGGTGGCTAATGCTTCCCTTTAGCGAACGGAATTGGTTTAATAGCCTGCTTGGAGATTTTCGGAGAGCTTCTTTCGTAATACATGGGCCATATCAAAGCGGCAAAACGTCTCTTTTGATGGCAATCCAAGACATATTCGAAAAAAATCATATCAACTATAGATTTTTTGATATGCCGCCAATTCATGGCTACACCAGGCTTTATGGTCCTCAAAGAGGCTTTTATTATTTCATTTCGCAACGCATCTTCTCAGAGCCTTTGGAAGAAGGAGAATTACATAGTCGACTTAATTCAGTTAAAGGAAACTTTTATATCCTCATGGATGAGTTCCAGTCTATTTTCCAGGATAACGAACTTCTTGAGGTGGCCAAGGTATTCTTCAGATCACTGTCTCAATTTCGGAATATATTTTATCTCGCGGTTGGCACATTCAAGATAGTAGATTTAAGGCGCCCAGGCACCAATGAACTCGATTCACCTTTCAACAAAGCGCATTTTCGACAAATTCCATTTTTTACTACCGAGGACATGGGCAAGCTCTTCAGACTCTACAAGGAACTTTGTTTTCGTCCTGGCATCCCTGACCCTATACAGGCGAGCATCATACGTGAATCTCTTGGTCATCCAGCATCTTTTATGATCTTGTTAAAAATTTTTAATGAGTGCCAGCCCTCCTCTGACTCATGGAATCGCGAGATGCACGACAACCTTGAAAAATACATGAATGGGACACATATCAAATTTAAGCATATGCTGCAGAGCAAAAGTCAGTCAGTCAAGGCTTATATTCGAAAACTAACATGCAACATGGGGAGTCCTTGGTATATGGATTTGGAAAACCTCAGTGAAATCGATAAAGAACTACTGGACGTTGGTATCCTAGTACCTATTGGCGAAGAAAATACTGTCAGCTTTACGAGTTGTATCATCTTACGCGTTTGTATCGGGGTTGTTGGGCCAAAGTCAAATTATAGGTTGACGGATATACCTGACCCCATCGAGTTACTGGCTTTGGGTTTGCAACAGATTACTCCCGAAACTATCAACGACGAGCGGGTACGCAACAGGAGTGGCCCTTCAGAAACTTCTTTCCAGGCGGCTCTCTTCAGCGTCTGGAATTCTTTAGTGCCTAGTCCCATGAAATGTTTGGTTGAAATGCGTGCTAGGAATCAAGATACAATAGATCTCATGGTTGTTAACGGACAAAATAATTGGGCTGCCTATGAGCTAAAAGTCAATAAAGTAACCACAGCAGAATTCCGGGCCGCCATCCAGCAAGCTAAAAAATACGCGGATCACTATCAGATGACCGTATATCTAGTTAATTTTTATTTAGAGGGCCTTCACTCCCCAGTATTGCTCGATCCAGTCCAAGACGTAGTTGTGGTAAATGTTATGCATAACGCTTCTTGCTCGAAATTTACCATTTTTGCACCAAATTACCATAAGGAAATTCTTGTATTCGATCAAGATCGAAGTTTGTAAAATTTATCCTATCCCGTTTTATTCCATTTTGTAATTAAAATCTACCTTTATTACATACCATTCCAACTAATTAATCAGATAATCTTCAGAAGGCAGTCTGGCATTCTTCCTAATGCTTGTATTAAAAATTATACAGTAACAATCAAAATTTGATTCACCATAGTAAATACCTCGATTATTTTTTTTCTAAATAATTCGATACTAAGCCTAGCGTATGCGACGGCTTAGTCGAAATGGAATAGGCAGTCAGCAGTCCATGCTTCACGATGATGGGGTCGTTTATTAGTCAAATTTGAGCTACTTCCAGAAGAATATAAAAAAAAATTAAAAGATTAACAGATTAACAGATGGACAAGAACTATCAAAGAATTTGAAGTAAGAATGGAATTCATTGAAATCATTTAGAATACTAAAGAATTAGGATTAAGGCTATATAAGGTTGTCATTCTGCAAGTACGACTCCTTGGCCCTTCTCGAGAAGAAGGGTGGGAATTAAAGAAATTAAAGAATAAAATTAATGATACAAAAAACAATAAGTAAAACGGAAAGAAAAGATGAAGGGTGGGATCGTGAAGCATGGACTGCTGACTGCCTATTCCAGTTCGACTAAGCCGTCGCATACGCTAGGCTTAATATCGAAATAGACTGCGGACTAGGTCAGCAGTCCATGCTTCACGATGATACAGAGGGCCCAGCTACGTTTCGTCGAGTGCTAACGAGAGAAGCGCTCTAGATACGTCGGCTTCGAACGCCCGATCTCGCCGATAATAGAGGTCGAAGGTCGAGGACGAAGACCAATTCCCCAAGGTAACCACCGTATCTATGTCGAGCTTTCTTAGTGCTAGCGTGGCGCCGGTCTTCCGTGTATCGTGGGCTCTAGTGTTGGGGGTTGATATCCCGAAAATAGATTTAATCCAGCGCGCAATCATTGAAGGTCTGGCGGGACGGGATATGTAACACGACCAAGTTCCGACCCCTTTTTTTTTCACACCATTCATTTAATACATTTTATACACATATACTCGTTTCTTTCATTTAATTATTAAATTACGAGCTAGTTCTGTGATGCAGCTTTGTTTTTCTTGAATTCTTCTTTATATACCTCCTAATTCCTTGATTTTTTGGTTCCTCATCTTTCCCCATTCTTTAAATAAGGGATAACATTTTCTGACAGTTATTGAACTGTTACAACCACAAATTTGGAGATACAGATAATAAAGGGAGGCAATCAATCAATAGAAACATCATGGATATGTCAAGGCTTGGAGTATTGTAATGGTATTGTTAAAAGAGTGAATTCACTTCTATACTTTTATTACAGTCGTAGTGGTAGCCAAACTCGTACTCTATGTGACTCTATGCATGATTTTCAGTTATAGAGCGACGATATACTGACATATTGCTACAGGATGCCGAAAAACTTTTGCAATGATATGTCATGTTTTCTATATTAATTAATTAATCAATAACTACCCTAGAAAAATGGATCGGAAAATTCTTGTAAAAATGTACAACACTGAGACCAGTTTTATTAATACGTGATACCCATGTTTAAAAAAGAGAAAGTTTAATGCTGGGAGGTTAAAGTTGGAAAAAGTATTGCAATGTCCTTTACAGATTTGCCACTTATATAGACAGTTTTCACAAATTGCGTATTGCACTCTTTTTTACCAATATTTTGTGTGTCCTCCTTTTGCATTATATACAGCACGCACTCGCTCCGGCATGCTTACATAGAGCTTGCTGACAAATTCTACGTCTATGCTCTCTCATTCTTTCTCAATACGTTCCCACAGTTCGTTCTTGTTCTTCGGAAGTCGTTGATAATAGTTTAGCCCTCGTTTCAGTTCGCTCCACATATGCTCCATTATATTGAGATCAGGAGACTGCGAAGGCCATTCTAGCACATCTATCCTCTTGTTTCGTAACCATTCCCTGGTTACCTTGGACGTATGTTTTGGATCGTTGTCTTGCTGGAATATGACTTGTGATTTCTTTATCTCGTAATAATCCAAAGATCCAAGATATTCTTCGTTAAGGATATTCGTGTACAATACGGAGTCGAGCCCTCCATCGATACGGCACAAGTTACCGACGCCATGCGAAGTGACGCAGCCCCACGCCATCAAAGACCCACCACCGTGCTTGAGCGTTGACCTTATATAGCGGCTGCGGAGTGGCTCACCTTTGTGCTTATAATATTCTCTGCCGCTTGCTTGGGCGAATGTTACCTGTGTTTCATCCGAGAATACAACTCGTTTTCAATCAGCTTCGGACCAGTCTTTATACTTCTTGGCAAACTCCATCCTCCGTCTTCGGTGTGCAGTTGTTAGTAGAGATTTCCTTGGTCTTACGCGAGTAAGCAGTTCGTTACGTCTGACCGCTAGCCTCACAACATCGACAGACACATCCACATCGTATTCGTCCTTGAAGTGTTTCTTAACTGCAGGTGCATTTTTACACTGACCTGACGATAATAATGTCGCTATTTTTCTCTCCTGTCTCTCACTCAGAATTCGGGGGCGACCATCATGTGGCCTTTTGAAATCAGGCCGATGCCATCTTTCTCCTGCGATGACCCTTGCAACTGTCGAGTAATGGATGTCAAGCAGTTTTGCTATTTGACGACAAGACTTTCCTTCTTTGGAGTAAATAAAAACACTGTCGCGAGTCTTGTTGGAAATTGGCTTCATTGTAGTCACGTATATAAAATATACTTGTGTAGTTTTGTGTTCTTATTTTGACATATGCAGATGAGAAAATAATAAATAAAGAAGCAAGAACCGTGCAACGAGAAAAAAATGTAGTCATATGTACCAAGTCCAAAAATCATATTGCAACACTTTTCCAATATTCATCCCCCTGGAGCTTAACTTTTTATTCTTTAATCATACCCTGCAGGTATTCCTTAATATAGTGTAGATCGCAAATATTTTTACAATAATCTTCCGATCCATTTTTCTAGGGTAGTTATTGATCAATTAATTAATATAGAAAATATGACATATCATTGCAACAGTTTTTCTGCAACCTGTATAATAAATACATTAGTATTTCTTAGTACTATTCAAATTTGGTACTTGATGTTTAATATAGTACTTAATTCCGCGTTTGAAGCAGAGAGAGGTTGAGAAATTACTGCGGAGACTAGGGGAGCTTCGGCCATAGCACTTTGAATCGCTTTGGTCCAAGTGTAAAAGTATTCTCGGACAATGTGGCTTGGAGAGTGCTACTAGTGTTATTTGAGAGTTCGAGATAGGAGAGAAAGTTAATACCTCTGCTTATTATTCCAAAATGCAAAATGTCCAAAATATATACCCAGAAAACAGTGAGGTTAGCAAGTAATCGCAAAATATTAGAGCTACCTAAAACAGACAAGCTGTAAAACTAGTTCTTGCAAGCCTTTTCATCGTGAAAAGGTTGAAGATTGCGTATGAAGACGAGAAAAATTTCTCCAAATCTTTAGCTGTGCTTCACCAGAATCTACGACCCGATGACGCTTCCATGTCTGAGGCCGATCGCCGCCACAATCCTCGTAGAATTTATGTCACCGGTCTGCCATTCATGCGTCTTGGAAGTCTGCGTAAGCACCTGTATAATCTCAGAGTGAGATTACCCAATGTTTACAATCTTGCTTACATTGGAAGACATACAGTAGAGTTCCTTGTGGCGGAAAGCTATTACTCATCTATAGCTCGAAGGTTCTTGGCTTTGCATCTCCGTGTTGAGCTGAATTAGGACCTCGAGAGGGGCCAAGATCAAAACGCGGCGGATGAAGTAGTGGCCAAAGTAAATGCCGCTCTCTTGAAGACTTGCAAGGCCTTGTGGACTCTCTCCAAACCACATTGTCCGAGAATACTTTTCCACCTGGTCCAAAGCTATTAAAAGTGTTATGACTGATCAAAGTGGTATCCTTGCGTATGTGCTAAATCTCGGAGTCGTAATTCCACGCAGCACGAAGTTGCAAGACCGAGAACCTTCGAGTTAGGTACGGGTAATAGCCTGCTGCCACAAGAAACTCTACTGTATGTCTTCCGATGTAATCAAGATTGTATACATTGGATAATCTCACTGAGATTATACAAATGCTTGCGCAGACTACAAAGATGCATGAATGGCAGACCGATGACATAAAAAAATTCTACGGGGATTGTGACGGCGAGCGACCTCAGACATGGAAGCGTCATCGGGTCGTAGATTCTGGTGAAGCACCGCTAATGATTTAGAAAAAGTTTTCTAATCTTTTTGCAGAATCTTCAATTTTTTTACGATGTCGGCATAGGAAGCCTTTCTTGCTGTAGGCTTCTTAGGCTGGTTAGCCCTGACTGGTTGGTGGTCAGGGTTAGAAATCGATTGAGATCCGTTTGGAGGGTGCAGGCTCAGTTGTAATCTCCTCTCCTGCCAGCGTCCTTAGATCTCCTCTGTGTACTTTACGACTTGCTCCTCAAGTTCGCATTGATGGTCGGAAAGAAGCTTCTCAATCCCCCTCCCAAGCACCTCTCCTCTAACTCTTTTTCTATCTCTAGGAATTTCTCCTCGAACTGCTTCAAAACTCGAATCTCCTGTTCTTTAAGTTCCTTAGCGTGTAAGAGATCCCTTGCTTCAAGCTCCTTTTTGTGTTGGAGGTTCCTTTCTCCAAGTTCACTTGTGTGTCGGTGAACTTGATCCTGAAGCCGTGTTTCGAGCTCTTCTACCCTAAAAGCTAGAGACACGACTTGTGCTCTAATTTCTTTAATTAGTTCATCTACGGGTCTGGAAGGATGGGATGATGTGGAAACCATGGGTTGAGCAGTCTCATCGCCGCAAGTTCCATGGATCCGTTCAACTTCGATTGACTCACTGGATTCTCGCCCAGATAACCTAGCGGTTTTGCGCGAGAGAAGAAAACGTTGAAAGGCTGATCCACGGGAGGAAAGCGGTTGGAGCGCTGAGGTGGATGCATCGCTGTGACGGAGAAGAGGCTGCTGGGCACTAGGTTGCTCGGAGGTATTATTTCCTTTTGCTCCGGCAGCGATATACTTTTTCCGAGTACTCGTGACCAATTCAGGTGGAACTAGAATGCCAAGGCGACGTGCCATATCCGCGCGGTGAATCGTTTTATGACAATTAGTGCAATGGTAATAGCAGCGTTTGAGCCTGTCTTGATTAGTCCCTAGCTTTCCAGTTTTGTCACAGTTTAAGCACTTGAGGCTGTCCTTCTGGCTGTAAAACTTATCATCAATTCTTTTGATGAATGCGACAAATACTGGGGAATCTGCCACGACTGTCATATTGTATGAAAATAAAATGCAAAGTTCTTCTCAAGAGAGGGAATAGAAAAAACCCAGAGGAAAGCGAGAGACCTTTGAGGCATCTGTACTTTTATATACCGAGGAGCCTCGATAGGGGCGTAAAAGCAAGAGTACCAGTGTGTTTGAGGTCATCAAATAGAAAAGGGCGGTGTAAGGACTGAATTGCGAAAGCCTAATATTCTCGAATATCAAATTCAGTATTATTATGAAAGGTGTAGCACAATTTCAGTACAACTCTTCCATATTATTTTTGCGAGCAAAGCGATATTTATGATTACAGTACAGTATATTCACTACTATTATTTAAAAAAGTGGGATGATTTGAAGTTGGTAATAAATATTGTAGGGTAGACAAGACTAAGACAAAGCGTAATAATAAACTAGAACAGGTATTAGTTAAGTAACAGCAGTTTGTTTCATATGGATTTTGTTACTCAGTGTTGAAAAGATGCAGCAAAGTTGCCTTCTTATTTTTATTATAC